>NC_037292.2:18935764-18955764 GCF_000002775.5 Populus trichocarpa
TGTCTACCCCTGCCAGAGCTGAAATAACACTTATTGCTCTTTAGGGGGGTGCCCCCTGATTGGCCATGGGGCGCGCTGGCCTGGCGCCCATAGGCCTGCCGCGGGGGATTTGCGGGCTGCTGCTACACTCGGACTAAAGTGGGGGGCCTCACGGCCCGAAGTTTCGGCGGCATCGATGACCCGTTTTCCGGCCGGCGACGACCTTCTGCTCTTCAAGGGGCATCTCGATTCGGCCACCAGTCTGGCGCCCCAAAAATACCACGCGCGCGCGCCCGCGCTGGGCGCCCTTGGGCGCTTGGGTGCGCGCGCGTGACGTCCCGCAGCCCCCGCAGCCATGCTAAGCTGACGAAAACAGGGGCTGCCGCGGACAATTGCAGCCTACACGCAGATCCCGCAGCCCACGCAGCCATGCTAGGCTGACGAAAACAGGGGCTGCCGCGGACAATGGCAGCCTACACGCAGCCATGCCGCGCTGCGCGACGCGGGGACTGCCCCTGCTGGCTTGCTCTCCATCCCGCGCTGCCTTCGGGCCTTGGCCCCCTGCGTTCTGGCCTACCCCCTGCGGGGGAGAGGCTAGGCGCTGCAGGGGCCAGCCCGACGTCGCTGGCCGCGGCAGGCGACAGCCCCTGCTGGCTTGCTCTCTCGCCCGCGGGGGGGCTGCCTTCGGGCCCTGGCCCCCCGCGTTCTGGCCTGCCCCCTGCGTGGGAGAGGCTAGGCGCTGCAGGGGCCAGCCCGACGTCGCTGGCCGCGGCAGGCGACAGCCCCTGCTGGCTTGCTCTCTCGCCCGCGGGGGGGCTGCCTTCGGGCCCTGGCCCCCCGTGTTCTGGCCTGCCCCCTGCGTGGGAGAGGTTAGGCGCTGCAGGGGCCAGCCCGACGTCGCTGGCCGCGGCAGGCGAGCTGCCGGGGTTCCCGCATTCCTACAACAAAACGTCGTGCTTTCCACATGAAATCAATCCAGTAAAATCAGCCATATTTTTATGAGGCTGCCCACTGAATTTGGGGTCATTCCGGGCCGGTTCCTATTTTTTCGGATTTCCTCGATTTTTAATGGTAGGAAAATAAAAAAAATACTTCCCGACCTCGAAAAAATCTGGAAAAATTAATAAAGTTGGATTGGATTTTTGCCAACCTCTGTGCAAAATTTCAGCTCAAAATACCAAGAAATGAATTTTTTAGAGGGGGGGTGACAGCTGGGACCTAGTAGTGTCTACCCCTGCCATAGCTGAAATAACACTTATTGCTCTATAGGGGGGTGCCCCCTGACTGGCCCTGGGGCGCGCTGGCCTGGCGCCCATAGGCCTGCCGCGGGGGATATGAGGGCTGCTGCTACACTCGGACTAAAGTGGGGGGCCTCATGGCCCGAAGTATTGCCGGCATCGATGACCCGTTTTCCGGCCGGCGACGACCCGATTCCGGCCACCGTCTTCGGGACCCGCTCCAAGCCGTCGGGCGCGTTGGGGCTGCTTATCCGCGGCGTGGGCGTGGCATTCATTTGCCGTGCTCGTGCCAAGGTGCTGGCAGCTGCTGCGCGGCCGTCTGCTTGCCGCGACGTCACGGCGGCGGTGGCGTGATTTAATACAATCAATGGTCATCCAAAGCGAATCTTACACAAACACATAATATTAAGGTTGCATGATTTGAAGTTCATATTAAAAATATATATACATGGACATGAGTTTGCATTCTTATACTACTAATAGCCATCACAAATTTTAAACAAAAAGGATCTAATAAAAGTTATACATTTAGTACATTGATCCCTACAAAATACATTGTGAGTTAGAATGCATCTACTTAATTCCTTGCAAAAGTAGATTCCCGTGTATCGGGTATCCTAGACATCTCGTTGGTGTGACGTCCCTGCAGCAGTACAAAACATTTAAGAGAAAACAAATACTTAAAATAATAATAATGGTAACTAACGGCCTAGCAATTAAATAAGCATTAACATTTATAATTTCTTCATGTATTTGATGTAACAATTAGTAGTACATATAGATACACAAGTTTTCAAATGCCATTCGCCGAAACTAGTCGTTTATTTGTCCCGGCTATCCATTCGGATTCCATAGCGATAGCTGCGTCGCTGCCAATCCTAAAATCGGCAGCCGAAACTACATCGCTGCCGATCAAGGAATCGGCAGCGAAACTGGGTCGCTGCCGATTTCTGTATCGGCAGCGAAGACTGCATCGCTGCCGATCCAGAATCGGCAGCGGAAACTGCGTCGCTGCCGATTTCTGTATCGGCAGCGGAAACTAGGTCGCTGCCGATTTCTGTATCGGCAGCGAATACTGTGTCGCTGCCGATCCAGAATCGGCAGTGGAACTGCGTCGCTGCCGATCCACAATCGGCAGCGAAATCATCCCTTTTTAACCCGGCCATCCATTCGGACGCCATTAGCCAAAGCTAATCATTCTTTGTCCCGGCCATCCATTCGGATGCCATTAGCCGAAGCTAATCACTCTTTTGTCCCGGCCATCCATTCGGATGCCATTAGCCGAAGCTAATCACTCTTTGTCCCGGCCTGGATGCCATTAGCCGAAGCTAATTAGTCCTTCATCCCGGCCATCCATTCGGACGCCATTAGCCGAAGCTAATCATTCTTTGTCCCGGCCATCCGTTTGGATGCCATTAGCCGAAGCTAATCAGTCTTTTATCAACAATTAAGCGTTCGACAATTTAATATCGGTTCTAACAATATGGTAGTACTCAAGTTAAAATATTCCAAGATTCAATGTATGAAAAAGAAAGGTGCAAGTCACCTACCTGCTCCACCTGTGGGTCGTTCCTGTCTTGATGATGGTCCAATCCCGACCGCACCACCTAAGACATCAATGGTCACAAATCAGCACAGTTGTATTTATTTTATTTTTGAATCACATTCATCATCACACTTATTTCAATAGTTCATATGTTCACATTCAAGTGTTCCCTATTTTACACCATCATATCATGAAATTGTTATTAGCATTTAAGTCATTCCTGCCTAGGAGGCTTATTGTAGGAATCGGCAGTGAGAACTGGTTCGCTGCGGGCTGCCCAATTCGGCAGCGAGAACTGGTTCGCCGCAGGCTGCCAGTTCGGCAGCGAGAACTGCACCGCTGTTGGCGCCACAGTTTCGCTGCACAACGCACAACTCGGCAGCGAATATCACTTCGCTGCAGGAGGTTCAGCTGCGGCAGCGAAACAGAATTTCGCTGCGCAACACACAAATCGGCAGCGAATATCAAATCGCTGCAGCAGGTTCAGTTGCGTCAGCGAAACAGAATTTCGCTGCGCAACACACAAATCGGCAGCGAATATCAAATCGCTGCAGCAGGTTCAGTTGCGGCAGCGAAACAGAATTTCGCTGCGCAACACACAAATCGGCAGCGAATATCAATTCGCTGCAGCAGGTTCAGTTGCGGCAGCGAAACAGAATTTCGCTGCGCAACACACAAATCGGCAGCGAATATCAAATCGCTGCAGCAGGTTCAGTTGCGTCAGCGAAACAGAATTTCGCTGCGCAACACACAAATCGGCAGCGAATATTAATTCGCTGCAGCAGGTTCAGTTGCGGCAGCGAAACAGAATTTCGCTGCGCAACACACAAATCGGCAGCGAATATTAATTCGCTGCAGCAGGTTCAGTTGCGGCAGCGAAACAGAAATTTCGCTGCGCAACACACAAATCGGCAGCATCAATTTCAGCACAATCATCACAGTAGAACACATTAATTCCAGCAACAAACATCACAGCAGAACACATTAATTACCCCCTAGTTAAAGCCAGCCTTCTGCCATGATTTGTTAGATGTTCTGAAATTGACTTTATTTCACTTTTGTTTGCTTGTTCTCTTGGTTAATTTCAGCTTCCTTCACAGCTGGCTTAGGTCTTAGATCAATTCTTTTCTTAGGGTTTTTCTTCTTCATTTTCGTTTTTGATCTTACGGGGGAGAGGAAGAGAGTTTCATGACCCATACCTTCTGAATTTAACTAAGTTTGAGGAAGGTTTGACACTATTCAGCTGCTGGTTCTCCTCCTTCTTCTTCCTCTCACGTTTTCCGGCTCTCTTTTTCCTCTCCTCTATGCAGCTGCCCACTCCTCTCTCAAGGTCTCATCTCTCCCTAACAAGTTCACAAAGTAATCTCTACTGGTCTGATTCACGTTTCTGTTGTGAAAGGGGAAGGGAAGAACGGCATGCAGCTGCTGGATTTGGAAGAAGATGGGTCATTCTCTCTCCCCTCTTTGTACTTATACTACCCATCCAATGAAATGGGTTGTTTGGGGGTTGGTTTAGGTGTGTCCTTATCCTTGTTTGGTTTATCTAAAACCAGTTTTACCCCTCCCTCCCAGCTCTGCGTCACTGTTCATTGAGAAATCGGCAGCGAAAACTGCGTCGCTGCCGATTTCTGCATCGGCAGCGAAAACTGCGTCGCTGCCGATTTCTGCATCGGCAGCGAAAACTGCGTCGCTGCCGATCAAGAAATGGGCAGCGAAAACTGTGTCGCTACCGATTTCTGTATCGGTAGTGAAGGCTGCGTCGCTGCCAAGTCCAGAATCGGCAGCGAAAACTGCGTCGCTGCCGATTTCTGCATCGGCAGCGAAAACTGCGTCGCTGCCAAGTCCAGAATCGGCAGCGAAAACTGCATCGCTGCCTAGTCCAGAATCGGCAGCGAAAACTGCATCGCTGCCGATTTCTGCATCGGCAGCGAAAACTGCGTCGCTGCCAAGTCCAGAATCGGCAGCGAAAACTGCATCGCTGCCCAGTCCAGAATCGGCAGCGAAAACTGCGTCGCTGCCGATTTCTGCATCGGCAGCGAAAACTGCATTCATCATCATCCCTCTCTCTCTAAATATATATATATATATATATATATATATATATATATATATATATATATATATTTTCCTTTGGGTGTTTACATTCTCCCCTCCTAAATATGAATTTCGTCCTCGAAATTTAAGAAGTTTCACACTCCATACCTGGTAGATCAAATAAATTGGGGTACTTTTTTCTCATCTCTGCCTCCCTCTCCCAAGTTTCCTCTTCTACTTGAGCATTTCGCCATAAGATTCTAACGATGGGGATCTTTTTGCTCCGTAACTCCTTCACTTCTTGATCTAGTATCCTTATGGGCCTCAATTCCAGTGTTAAGTCTTCCTTGACCTCTACTGGGACCTGGGGTAGAACTCGGGCGGGGTCTACGTTAGCCTTCCTTAACAAGGAGACATGGAACACATCATGGACCCTGGCTAACTGTGGGGGCAAATCCACCTTGTAGGCTACTGGTCCAACTCGTTGTAAGATTTTGAAGGGTCCAATGAAACGGGGAGTTAACTTCCCTTTCAATCCAAATCGTAACATGTTCTTCCATGGGGCTACCTTCAGGAACACCTGGTCCCCCGTACTGAACTCGAGAGGTCTTCTCCTCACATCGGCATACTTCTTCTGTCTATCCTGTGCGGCTTTGATGCGATCCCTGATAATTCTCACTTTCTCCGTGGTGACTTGAACTAACTCTGCGCCATATAACTTCCGGTCCCCAATTTCCTCCCAACATAAAGGAGTTCTACACCTCCTACCATACAAGGCTTCATATGGGGCCATCCCTATTGTGGCTTGGTGACTATTGTTATACGTGAACTCCACCAATGCCATGTGTTCCTCCCAGTTTCCTCCAAATTCTAGCACACATGCCCGTAATAGGTCTTCCAAGACTTGAATGACTCTTTCCGATTGGCCATCCGTTTGAGGGTGAAACGCAGTGCTCATGTCCAATCTTGTCCCCAAGGCATGTTGTATGCTCGGCCAAAGTCGAGAGGTGAACCTAGGATCTCGATCCGATACAATGGACACCGAAATCCCATGAAGTCGTACCACCTCATTTATGTAGATCTTGGCAAGCTTGTCCACCGAGTCGGTCATCTTTACAGGCAAGAATAGTGCGGATTTCGTCAACCGATCCACAATGACCCATATCGCATCATTTCCTTTTCTCCCCTTGGGAAATCCTGACACGAAATCCATGGTGATCATCTCCCACTTCCATTCTGGAATTTGTAATGGCTGTAATGGTCCCGCAGGCCTTTGGTGTTCAACCTTGACTTGTTGACATATCCCACACTTTGACACATACTCAGCTATTTCCCTTTTCATATTAGGCCACCAATAGAGGTGTTTCAGGTCTCGGTACATCTTAGTGCTGCCAGGATGTATGGAGAATTTGGACTCATGTGCTTCTTGCAGAACCATACGTTTAACTGTTTCGTCATCAGGCACGTACAACCGTTGTCCCATCATCAAGGATCCATCATCCGCTACTCGGAATTTCATTTCTACCCCGGCCTCCACATTCTTCCTAATCTTGGATCCCACCTTGTCATGGAATTGGGCATGTAGTATCTGTTCTCGATACGTTGGTCGCACCAATAATTGGGCTACTAACCCACCTCTTGCATCAATTCCCAAATCTGCACCCAACTCTTTTAATTCTGCCAATTGCCGCTCCTTTCCCACTGTTAAGCTTCCCAAGGAGGCTTTATTTTTGCGACTGAGGGCATCTGCCACCACATTTGCTTTCCCCGGGTGGTATTCTATGGTGCAATCATAATCCTTAATGAGCTCTATCCACCTTCTTTGCCGCATGTTCAACTCCTTTTGCGACATCAGATACTTCAGGCTCTTATGATCAGTAAAAATTTGGGTTCGAGACCCATACAAATAGTGTCTCCATATCCTCAAGGCAAATACTACAGCTGCCAACTCCAGGTCGTGCACCGGGTAGTTCACCTCATGAGTCTTTAATTGCCTTGATGCATAGGCGATCACCTTCCCATGTTGCATCAAAACACACCCCAATCCCTTCCCCGAGGCATCACTATATACCACAAAACCCTCGGTCCCTGAGGGGAGAGTTAAGACTGGAGCAGTGGTGAGCCTCCTCTTCAATTCTTGGAAGCTTGCCTCACATTCTTCCGACCACACCCACTTCTTATCCTTCCTAGTTAGCTGGGTCAAAGGGGTTGCAATCAGGGAAAAACCTTCGATAAATCTCCGATAGTATCCTGCAAGTCCCAGGAAACTACGTATTTCAGTGACCGAAGTCGGTCTTTCCCATTTCAAGACTGCTTCAACTTTTTGAGGGTCGACAAAAACACCTTCGGCTGAAATGACTTGTCCCAAAAACGTCACTCTTTTCAGCCAAAATTCACATTTACTCAATTTTGCATATAACTGGTGATCTCTCAAGGTTTGTAAGGTTTGTCTCAAGTGTTCTTCGTGCTCCTTGAAAGAATTCGAGTACACCAGTATATCATCAATGAATACCACCACAAACTTATCCAGGTATGGTTGAAAAACCTGATTCATCAAATCCATGAAGAGGGCTGGGGCGTTCGTCAACCCGAACGGTAACACCAAAAATTCATAGTGTCCGTAACGAGTTCTAAATGCGGTCTTTGCTACATCCGCTTCTTTAATCTTCATCTGATAGTACCCTGATCTCAGATCTATTTTCGAGAATGCCCTCGCTCCCTTTAATTGGTCAAACAAATCATCTATCCGAGGTAACGGATACTTGTTTTTCATTGTTATTTTGTTTAACTGTCGATAGTCAATACAAAGCCTATGAGTTCCATCTTTCTTTCTTACAAATAGAACCGGTGCTCCCCAAGGAGAATTACTGGGCCGTATGAACCCCTTGTCTAATAATTCCTGTAATTGAGTCTTTAACTCGTTCAGTTCTGCTGGAGCCATCCGATACGGTTGTTGGGCTATGGGTGGGACTTCAGGAAAAGTGTCTATAGACACCTCTACCTCTCGCTCCGGGGGTAGTCCTGGTAGTTCTTCTGGAAACACATCTGGGAAATCCTTCACCACAGGAATATCCTTCAATCGTGGACCTTCATCATCAGAGTTTAAGATGTATGCGAGGTATCCCATACATCCCTTTCTTAAAAGTTTTTGGGTTGTTACCACCGATATTAAAGCATTCAGTTTGAGAAATCTCTCTCCTTCAAAAGTCATTTTCTCGCCCTTAGATGTTTGGAAAGTAACAGTTTTAGCATAACAATCTATTAGTGCCTTGTATTTACTCAACCAATCCATGCCTAGTATTATGTCAAAATCATGCAGCTCTAAGGGAATCAAGTCTACTTCTGTTTCATACCCGGATAAACTAACCCCCACATCCACATATACAATATTTGTTTCAACCATGTTTCCCATTGGAGTTCCAATTACAAACCCCTTCTCTACTATTTCTACTTCCTTTCTCAATTTAGTGACACTTCTCTTAGCAATGAATGAGTGGGTGGCACCCGGATCAAACAATACATGCATATTAAAATCATTCAACAGTAGTGTACCTGCCACCACATCCGATGCAGCCCTGGCCTCCTCCTGTGTCAGGTGGAAGACCCTCCCTGGGGTCCGATCATTTTGTGCCCTCGGCTTCCCTCGACTGGAGTTTGCCCCTGATTGAGAAGATCTCACTGGCCTATTAACGGTGACTGACTGCTGGTGGCTCTGACTGGGCTGTCTATAGCTCTGTACTTGTCCGGTGTTTCTTTTGGGGCAGTCCCTCTTGTAATGACCTTTCCCACCACAGTAATGACACCCTTGGCTAAGATACTGGCAGTTCCTCCACCTATGACCCTCTCCTTTGCACACAAAGCATCGCCCAGGGGAAACTGAGCAGTCCCCAGGGTGTTTTTGTCCACATTTTACACAAAAAGGATAGTCAACTCCCCTGCGGTCACCGGTCCCAGTTGAAGAGTTTGCCCTCGAGTGCGACTGTCCCGCCATCATTCTCCCACTTGACTGTTGGTGAGGCGGTAATATCAAACTCCCCTTCTTTCCGTGCTGCTCAAACACTCCACTTTTTCCTTTCTTCGGGTGCGGTGGTCTGCCGCTGAAATAGTCCCCATCTCTCTTTTTGCTTATACTCTGATACCCCCCTTGGCTTTCTCCAATACATGCCTCCAGAGCTTGTGCAGCCTCAATCAACTCCCTCACCGATTTAAATCGCAAGGCGATCAATCCTTGTCTCAAATCCTGTCGTAAACCATCTCTCAACTTTTCAATCATATGTTCCTCTGTCGGCACATAATGTGGGGCGAACAATGAGAGGTCATGGAATCTCCTTTCGTACTCCAATACTGACATATCACCCTGTCTTAATGCCAAAAACTCTTGTTCTTTCACCTTGCGATGATACTTGGAATAAAACTGATTCTCAAACTCTGTCTTGAAATCACTCCAAGTTAGGGTCTCAGTCGCACGCCTCAGCTGAACTGTTTCCCACCATGTCATGGCCCTATCAGATAGTAACTGGGATGCACAATTTACCCTCAAACCCTCGGGTATGCTTATTTGAATCATTGTCTTTTCTACCTTCCTGATCCATCTTCCAGCTATCTCTGGATCTTGTTCCCCCATATACGGTTCACAGCCCATTTCCCTCATACTCTTGACTAGTCGCACCAGTGGTACCACATTATCCATGGTCATGCTGGTCGTAGGGGCTGCTGGTGGAATCTGCGTGGTAGGGGTTGTTTGTGCTGCTGAACTAGCCATGCCTTCCATCACTGCTTTAACTATTTGTACAAGGAGTCCTGCATCTACATATTGTGGGGGCACACCAGTTGGAACAGTAGATGGTTGTGCTTCTGATCTTTCTCGCTGCTCCGTTGCGACTGGGGGTGTTCCCTCTGTCTGATGAGGCTTCGGGCCTTCTCCTGCCACCGTATCTTTCCCCTGCAAGGTTTCGGACGGTATTATCGGAGCATGAGATGTCGTATCATCTAAGGGATCTTCGTCTTGCCAATCTTGGGCACCTCGGTTCATGCCCCTCCTTTCTAAGGAGAGCGGCTCAGTTCGTGTCCCTTGTCGGGTGCGTACCATCCTGAAATTCATCACAACAACACATTTATTAATGATCCTCAGGATCCATACCAAGTGCTCTGATACCAACTGTAACAACCCGGCTTTCTAAGCCCAAAACAATAGTAAATTTTTATATATATATATATATATATATATATATTTAATACACATGGTGCCGGTAATCAAAGAACTTGAATCCTCACATCATCAAAATCCAATCCATACAATCAACAGTTCATTCAAAAGCGAATCTTACACAAACACATAATATTAAGGTTGCATGATTTGAAGTTCATATTAAAAATATATATACATGGACATGAGTTTGCATTCTTATACTACTAATAGCCATCACAAATTTTAAACAAAAAGGATCTAATAAAAGTTATACATTTAGTACATTGATCCCTACAAAATACATTGTGAGTTAGAATGCATCTACTTAATTCCTTGCAAAAGTAGATTCCCGTGTATCGGGTATCCTAGACATCTCGTTGGTGTGACGTCCCTGCAGCAGTACAAAACATTTAAGAGAAAACAAATACTTAAAATAATAATAATGGTAACTAACGGCCTAGCAATTAAATAAGCATTAACATTTATAATTTCTTCATGTATTTGATGTAACAATTAGTAGTACATATAGATACACAAGTTTTCAAATGCCATTCGCCGAAACTAGTCGTTTATTTGTCCCGGCTATCCATTCGGATTCCATAGCGATAGCTGCGTCGCTGCCAATCCTAAAATCGGCAGCCGAAACTACATCGCTGCCGATCAAGGAATCGGCAGCGAAACTGGGTCGCTGCCGATTTCTGTATCGGCAGCGAAGACTGCATCGCTGCCGATCCAGAATCGGCAGCGGAAACTGCGTCGCTGCCGATTTCTGTATCGGCAGCGGAAACTAGGTCGCTGCCGATTTCTGTATCGGCAGCGAATACTGTGTCGCTGCCGATCCAGAATCGGCAGCGGAACTGCGTCGCTGCCGATCCACAATCGGCAGCGAAATCATCCCTTTTTAACCCGGCCATCCATTCGGACGCCATTAGCCAAAGCTAATCATTCTTTGTCCCGGCCATCCATTCGGATGCCATTAGCCGAAGCTAATCACTCTTTTGTCCCGGCCATCCATTCGGATGCCATTAGCCGAAGCTAATCACTCTTTGTCCCGGCCTGGATGCCATTAGCCGAAGCTAATCAGTCCTTCATCCCGGCCATCCATTCGGACGCCATTAGCCGAAGCTAATCATTCTTTGTCCCGGCCATCCGTTTGGATGCCATTAGCCGAAGCTAATCAGTCTTTTATCAACAATTAAGCGTTCGACAATTTAATATCGGTTCTAACAATATGGTAGTACTCAAGTTAAAATATTCCAAGATTCAACGTATGAAAAAGAAAGGTGCAAGTCACCTACCTGCTCCACCTGTGGGTCGTT
The DNA here is from genome assembly GCF_000002775.5 of Populus trichocarpa. NCBI lineage: Eukaryota > Viridiplantae > Streptophyta > Magnoliopsida > Malpighiales > Salicaceae > Populus > Populus trichocarpa. Next base: position 18,947,069 of record NC_037292.2, read on the forward strand.
CCTGTCTTGATGATGGTCCAATCCCGACCGCACCACCTAAGACATCAATGGTCACAAATCAGCACAGTTGTATTTATTTTATTTTTGAATCACATTCATCATCACACTTATTTCAATAGTTCATATGTTCACATTCAAGTGTTCCCTATTTTACACCATCATATCATGAAATTGTTATTAGCATTTAAGTCATTCCTGCCTAGGAGGCTTATTGTAGGAATCGGCAGCGAGAACTGGTTCGCTGCGGGCTGCCCAATTCGGCAGCGAGAACTGGTTCGCCGCAGGCTGCCAGTTCGGCAGCGAGAACTGCACCGCTGTTGGCGCCACAGTTTCGCTGCACAACGCACAACTCGGCAGCGAATATCACTTCGCTGCAGGAGGTTCAGCTGCGGCAGCGAAACAGAATTTCGCTGCGCAACACACAAATCGGCAGCGAATATCAAATCGCTGCAGCAGGTTCAGTTGCGTCAGCGAAACAGAATTTCGCTGCGCAACACACAAATCGGCAGCGAATATCAAATCGCTGCAGCAGGTTCAGTTGCGGCAGCGAAACAGAATTTCGCTGCGCAACACACAAATCGGCAGCGAATATCAATTCGCTGCAGCAGGTTCAGTTGCGGCAGCGAAACAGAATTTCGCTGCGCAACACACAAATCGGCAGCGAATATCAAATCGCTGCAGCAGGTTCAGTTGCGGCAGCAAAACAGAATTTCGCTGCGCAACACACAAATCGGCAGCGAATATTAATTCGCTGCAGCAGGTTCAGTTGCGGCAGCGAAACAGAATTTCGCTGCGCAACACACAAATCGGCAGCGAATATTAATTCGCTGCAGCAGGTTCAGTTGCGGCAGCGAAACAGAAATTTCGCTGCGCAACACACAAATCGGCAGCATCAATTTCAGCACAATCATCACAGTAGAACACATTAATTCCAGCAACAAACATCACAGCAGAACACATTAATTCCAGCAACAATATCACAGCAGAACACATTAATTACCCCCTAGTTAAAGCCAGCCTTCTACCATGATTTGTTAGATGTTCTGAAATTGACTTTATTTCACTTTTGTTTGCTTGTTCTCTTGGTTAATTTCAGCTTCCTTCACAGCTGGCTTAGGTCTTAGATCAATTCTTTTCTTAGGGTTTTTCTTCTTCATTTTCGTTTTTGATCTTACGGGGGAGAGGAAGAGAGTTTCATGACCCATACCTTCTGAATTTAACTAAGTTTGAGGAAGGTTTGACACTATTCAGCTGCTGGTTCTCCTCCTTCTTCTTCCTCTCACGTTTTCCGGCTCTCTTTTTCCTCTCCTCTATGCAGCTGCCCACTCCTCTCTCAAGGTCTCATCTCTCCCTAACAAGTTCACAAAGTAATCTCTACTGGTCTGATTCACGTTTCTGTTGTGAAAGGGGAAGGGAAGAACGGCATGCAGCTGCTGGATTTGGAAGAAGATGGGTCATTCTCTCTCCCCTCTTTGTACTTATACTACCCATCCAATGAAATGGGTTGTTTGGGGGTTGGTTTAGGTGTGTCCTTATCCTTGTTTGGTTTATCTAAAACCAGTTTTACCCCTCCCTCCCAGCTCTGCGTCACTGTTCATTGAGAAATCGGCAGCGAAAACTGCGTCGCTGCCGATTTCTGCATCGGCAGCGAAAACTGCGTCGCTGCCGATTTCTGCATCGGCAGCGAAAACTGCGTCGCTGCCGATCAAGAAATGGGCAGCGAAAACTGTGTCGCTACCGATTTCTGTATCGGTAGTGAAGGCTGCGTCGCTGCCAAGTCCAGAATCGGCAGCGAAAACTGCGTCGCTGCCGATTTCTGCATCGGCAGCGAAAACTGCGTCGCTGCCAAGTCCAGAATCGGCAGCGAAAACTGCATCGCTGCCTAGTCCAGAATCGGCAGCGAAAACTGCGTCGCTGCCGATTTCTGCATCGGCAGCGAAAACTGCGTCGCTGCCGATTTCTGCATCGGCAGCGAAAACTGCATTCATCATCATCCCTCTCTCTCTAAATATATATATATATATATTTTCCTTTGGGTGTTTACAGACTGAGAGCTCTTTCTTTTTTTTGATCAAATGTAAGAAGTATATTAAATCAAAAACGAGCAAGACAAGCTTGCAATACAAGCTGGAAGCCAGCAAAGAACAGAGTAAATACATAAGCTCAAATAGAGAATAAAATCCCTAAAAGAAACAGAAACGAAAAGCCAGCAAAATACAAGTTGAAAACACAAGCCAAAGGCTAAGAAAAAACCAAGAGACAGCCAAACCAAGCATCCAGCCAGCCAAGCCAGCACAGGGGAGAGCCGAAGCCACCCGCACATCCAACAAGCAAACTGCCAAAAAGCCAAGATGGACAGCTCCACAACCCCATGAAGAGACAACCCGACAGAAATTAACCAACCAAAAGCCTTTGCCAAAAACACTCAATTACCTCCTGCACGCGAAGGGAAAAGAGCTCACCAAGAAGGAGCACTAAAAGCCGAAAGCAACAAAAGCACACCGATAGAGACTGCAGCCATAAAGATTGAAGAGCCAAGCTTCCAAGGGGAACCCCCCACGTGGAAAGGAACCACAAGCAACCACTGAAGAAGGGGAAAGAAACCAGCCAATGAGGAGCCTTACACATCATGCAGAGCATGCATAGACAATGAAGGACTGCACCGAAGAACCCAATTAGCAAGCCCCCGGCCCCACCAACAACCAACCTCACGTTAAGACCCATGCAAGCAAAGCTTCTCCATGCATTCAATGTCAAGAGATGAGGAGAAGCCGAAGATAACGAGGCAACATTCCCATAAGCTGGAATCCACGAGAACACCAACTGCATGCGACATGCAACCAACGCAACAGAGAAGCCAATATTATCAAGGAGACATGGGCACCCCAGGAGTGAAGTGGAAAGCTCGGCAACAAAGCATGCAAAATTAGCTATCGCAATGCACCCCAATAAGCCATGCAGAATTGCTCAAAGAGCAGGATAGCCATAAACACAACTGAGAGCTCTTTCTTTCTTTTTTTTGATCAAATGTTAGAAGTATATAGATCAAAAATTTCAGACTAGCAGGAAAAAGAACCAGCTAGCCAGAGAAACAACTGTACAGAACAGGCTTGAGGGAACAGGCTCCCAACAAGCATAACCAGAAAAACTGATCTAACCAGACCGTCAATTATAACCAAAGGAAACACTCCTTCAATTATAACCAAAGGAGACAAAAACTATTACAAGTGAATTACACAAAACAAACAGCACCGAGAGCAACAAAAGGAAGGCAGACTAGAGCCAAAACCCCAGCGGCTAGCCAGCCGAGCCGAAATCAACCAATCATGCAGAGACACTTCCAGCCAAGAGGACATCAACTCTACAGAAGAGACAAAGAGCCCGAGTGTGGAAGAAGACACCAAGCTCAAAAAGCCAGAATCCAAGCCAAGCCATGCCATGGAGAACGAGCGTACCGACATCTCTTCAACTTAAAGCAGCTTCAGCCTAACACTTCCAAAAACCTGCAGCACCATGTGTCCCCCAGCCAAAGAGACAGCGACACGCCAACAGCTCAGGAGCCTGTCCATGCAGGAGCGAGGATGACATTGGCCAATAACATATGCCCAGGTGACAGCCAAAACCAAATTGAATACCCAAAAGCAGTGTTGATCAGAGCGGGGGCGAGAATCAAGCAAAATCCATGCATATCCAAGCCAGCATCCAGTCAAGGCAGAACAACACAACACAAAGGACAACTGTTCATGCAGGCAGAGACTGCTCAACCATGCAAAGGAAAGAACCAGCCAGTCATGCCGAGCCATAAGACAAACTTCTGACAACCCCCAGAGTCAACAATGGCGGCTAGCCAGCCAAACCAAGACAGAGAGAACAGCCAAAGAAGAGCAGCTCTTCCAGCCAAGTAGGATAGAGGAACCAACCAAGATTGAACAGCGTATCAATGCAAAACAAAGGATCCATGCAGACACAGCTCAGCCATGAAGAGCTAACGCCAGCCAATCATGCAATGACACCGAACTTCCCCCATGTAGAGAGGAGGACAACCCCAGTAGCTTGAATCCAGAATGCATGAGCCATGCAGGCAGATATTGACGAATCTCAAGGATAAACCATGAACACCAAACACAGGGAGAATTTAAAAACCAAAGGGGGGGCCCGACAAGAAGCTTCATCACGTAAATATTCATGCATGGCAACAGTACTCCATGCACCCCAAACAATAAACTTCAGCCTAATGCAAGCCAAGCAAACAAAGGAACCCCAAGCATACAAAAGAGAATAAATGGAACGGGCCAAGGAGGAGTGAACAGACAAGCAAAGAAGCTGCAGCACACCAATGAGGAACCAGTCAAGAACAACAGCCAGCATGGATTCCTTAATGAAGAGAAGTGGACCCAGACCGCATTGAACACTCCCAAGCTGTCAACCCACTTGCAGTAAAGAGTGATCCCTCTCATGAAAGTGGAAGATGACATAGAACAGGACTTGGAATCTTCGGAAGACTAAATTGACATCTCTTGAATTCCCATCAAATAGTCTTCGGTTACGCTCCTCCCAAATTAAGTAAACCACTAAGCCAAGAGAAACCCTGTTCATGCGAGCTTGCATACTCCTCTTGTGAGGGTGTAACCAACGAAGAGCACTAGACAAGGAGTGCATATTCCTGCTTAACCGCAACCAGGCTGTGACCAGCGACCACAGACGATTTGGCCATCCACAAAGAAAGAATAAGTGACTGTGAGATTCTTCCTCCTGTCGACAGAATACACAGGTGGGGTCAATGGGGATGAATCGTAAGCGATCCCGAGTGCGGAGTTTGCCCAAAGTAGCCAACCATAAAATGAAACTATATTTTGGTAAGGACCATTGCTCCCAAACAACTAGATGCCATGAAATAGTTGCACCCACAGGTCTAAGGAATTGGTATGCATGGGCAAGAAAAGGGCCTGCATTTGTATCCCAAGTGGTCATCAACTGAATAGTTTCCCTTGTACCGCCACAACGAAGGGAAAGAAGGTCCCTGACCGAAAGAATGGATTTCCACAGAGGGGAAGAGTGTTGATGGGGTTGAATCATCCAGACATCTTCATGGTTTAAATAATAGTGATGGACCCAACGAATCCACACCGAATCCGTTTTGAGATGAAGATTCCAAAGCTGCTTGGTAAGGAAACTTCTGTTACGAGCTTTAAAGTCAAAGAGACCCAGACCTCCTTCAACTTTAGGCAGGCAGAGAAACTTCCATGCAACCAGGGCTGAGCCATTTCTCCCAATGTTCCCCGTCCATAAAAAATTCCTGCAGATACTGGTAAGGCGATGAAGAACCACCTCAGGCATAGGAAAAATGTTGAGCCAGAATTGAACTTTTCCAAATAGCACTGATCGAACAAGTTCAAGACGACCTGCATATGAGAGATGTTTGCCAATCCAGCCTTGAACTGTTAATTCCAAGGCATTCAGTAAAGGAGAAAACTGACTAGCCAATAGCCGGTGAGGACTCAAGGGAACCCCTAAGTAAGTGAAAGGGAAAATCCCTTCCTTGAATCCTGATTCAGTGAGGATGGTATGTTTGTGAGCTTCCCTGACTCCACCAAAGAAGATAGAAGATTTCTGTGGATTGATTACCAGCCCTGAAGTTTGTCCAAAGAGGTGAAGCTGCTGAAGAAGCCATCTAACCGAAGTTGCATCACCCCGTGAGAGAAGGAGGATGTCATCAGCAAAAGCAAGGTGAGTAAGCCGATGAGACTGGCATTTGGGATGAAACCGAAATCCAGGCTGTTGAGAGGCTAGTGTTAGCATTCTGGAAAAGTATTCCATACAACAGATGAAAAGATAAGGGGATAAAGGATCTCCCTGTCTAACACCACTTTTACCCATAAAGAATCCATGAAGATCACCATTCACAGCAACAGAATAAGAGACTGTGGAGACACATTGCATGAGAAGAGAAACAAACCGGCCTGGAAACCCAAGCTGCAGGAGGAGCTGCTCTAGAAAAACCCAGTGAACAGAATCAAATGCTTTCCTGAAGTCCACTTTCAACAGGCAGCGCGGGGAGGAACGTTTTCTGCCATATTGTCTGAGAAGCTCCTGTACAAGATTAATGTTATCACTCATAAACCGTCCACCCAGGAAGGCATTTTGTAAAGGGCTGATAATGGTTGGGAGTGTACAAGCCAGACGACCAGCCAAAAGTTTTGCAATGACCTTATAAATGACATTGCAGCAAGAGATGGGCCTGAAATCAGATGGAGATGTAACATTAGCCGATTTAGGGACCAAAGTGATAATGGAGTGATTAACCTGCCGAAGAAGTCGACCAGAAGTGAAGAAATCTTGGACAGCAGCACAAAAGTCATCCCCAACAATGTGCCAAGCACGCTTAAAAAAAGAAGAAGAATAGCCATCTGGTCCAGGAGCTTTGTCATCCCCTATGCTGAAGACCACCTTGCGGATATCATCTGGGGTGACCGGAGAAAGCAAGAGAGCATGAGAGCTTGAGGGGAGACAAGGACCACTGTTAATAACCTCACTATCAAGAGGAATGGTGGGGGTGGACATTCCAAGCTGTTGCTGAAAGTAATTGACAAAGACCCTGCCAACTTCCTCCAAGGAGGAGCTTGGACAACCTTGGTCGTTCATAATTGCTGGAATGAAGTTCTTTCTGTGAGTATGATTCAGCAAGGCATGAAAGAACTTGGTGCCTCTATCACTTTCTTGAAGGAAATTGCATTTGATCTTTTGGCTGAAAAATTGTTTCTCTGCAAACTTCAGTTGAGAAAGCTTAGATCGGAGAAGCTTTTCCTGGTCCAGTAAGCTGTGATTGTCTCTATCCTGGTGGAGAGATAATTGATGAGCTGCCAACTCATTCTCAAGACGAGAAACACGTTCTGAAATGTGACTGAAGTGGGCCCGATTGAGCTCCTTTAGAAGCTTCTTTAGAAACTTTAGGCGACGACACAAGAGGTACATGGGGGTGCCATACAGATTCGAAAACCAATGAGAAGAGACAACGTCAAGGAATTGATCATGGGAAGCCCACATGTTGAAGAATTTGAAGTTCCGTCTGCCTGAGACATGATGATCCAGACTAACTTTAGCCGGAGAGTGATCAGTAAAAGCTCCCGGAGGAGCAAAGTGAACCTGCGTCAAGCGCTGTAGGGAAGCCCAATATGGATTTGTCATAACTCTATCAAGTTTGCTCCACACCAAACCATTGGTCCAACTGTAGTGACAGCCAGTATAATTCACATCCTGGAGGCCAAGGTCTAAACAACATTGACGAAAATCAGAGGATTCATAAGAGGAGACTGGTTCACCATTGTGTTTGTCTGCCGAAGAAAGAACTGAGTTAAAATCTCCAAGAATCATCCAGGGGTTTGATGAGTGCCAGCTTCGTAAATCCGCTTATAGAGGTCGCCGAGCAGAAATAGAGTGGAAGCCATAGACAAAGGTTATGTGGAAGCTGTATTGAGAGATAAGACTATGCACAGAGAGATGTAAAGCTTGAGCAGTAGAAGAGATCATATCAACAGAAACTGTGGAAGGATTCCAGAAAACAACAATACGAGCAATAGAAGCCGTATCTGCATTGGAAATATATTTCCAATCCCGAAGTCTCAACCGGTGAAGGCTGGCAACCCGAGATATAGTCAACTTAGTTTCAACCAGGCCGCAAATATCCATACAAAATTTCTTCATGAGGCCAACCACCTCATGTTGTTTCAGGGGATTATTAAGACCCCTGACATTCCAGCTGTATATAATCATGGAGATGCAGGAGAAGGGATGACCCTTCTACTACCAGGGGTGGTCCTCTTGCTATGACGCCGCATAGTGGTGTTAACTGAAGTCCCCAAAAGAGGAATTGCAAAAGGCCTAGGGGCCAGAATACCATCACCCAACTGGGGAGGCTGTAATCTGGGAGAGGCAACTACCAAACCAACCTCTGCACCTACAGGAGAAACCACTTCTACACAGGCAGGTGGAAGATGTGTTGTACTGGTATTGGCATTAGCAATGCCTAAAGACGGTGGAGGAACAATAAAATCTGTACAGGCAGGAAGTAAAGCAGGAGAAGGAGTATTACCAGAAACTGCTTCCACGGCCGCCCCTTTGAGAGGGGATTTGACACGGTTGTGGGACTTTCGTCTAGACTCCACCATTGTCTAGCCCTCCTCCGGGGCAACACAGTGTTCAACTGGTTGAGGATCCACTGCAGGGGAGTTCGATGTAGCCAAAAGAGGAGCCGGAGCTGACGACCGACTCTGTTCTGGTAAATCTGTGGTTGAGTCCTGCACCGGGTGTGAAATGTGGGGGCCCAGCCTACTAAAGACCCCCACTTTGCTGGCATGGGGAGCCGAAGCAACTCCACCCTCTTTACTACTGGAAGCAGCTTTGGAACAGAGGAGACGAGTATGGCCTATAGAATTACAGAAATTGCAGAATTTTGGTAATGATTCATAAACTACTTTTTGGTGAAGCACCGGACCTGATGGTAGAGGCACAGTTACAGATGCAGGAAGGTCTTCACGAAGATCAAGCTCAATAAGCACTCTTGCATATGACAGACGAGAGAGAGTAGAAGTCATATGGTCACATTGAATGGGCTTGCCTATAACACTTGCAATTTTGGAGAGACACACAGGGGACCAGCAGCAAAGGGGGAGGTTGGGGAATCTCACCCATACAGGCAC
>NC_037292.2:18963264-18965764 GCF_000002775.5 Populus trichocarpa
GAAGCACAGCTGTCTTCAAACTTGCATCCCATAGGACTGCCACAGAAGAACCCGCTTGAACCAGCCCATGCATCACCCATGCAGCAACGACATAGCCAGACCACATAAAATGCATCAAAGCAGAAACACTGTTCATCTTCGTCATAAACATGCAGCAAACCAACCAGCAGCGAAACAAAGAAAAATGCCCTGAACAGCTTATCTTCAGAAGACCGCAACATGCACCTCAACCAACATTGAGAATGTGATGATCTTTCTCATAGAAATGAAAAATAGTATAGAACAGAATCTGAAATTTTCTAAAAATATTGCCCACCGAAGTATTCTTGCCATCAAAAATTCTCTTGTTTCTTTCTTCCCAGATGAGATAAACTGTGAGACCCAAAGAGACTCTTCTCATTCGAGCTTCTAAGTTATTTCCCCCGGAGTTAAGTCCCCTGATGGCACTGGTCAAGGTCATCATCCTCCTATTGATACGCAGCCACAACTTGATTTGCAACCAGAGGCAAGCTGACCAAGAGCAAGTGAAGAATAAGTGGCTATGAGATTCCTCTGTCTGCCCACACAGTACACACAAGGTATCTATTTGAAAAAACCTCAGCCGGTCTTTTGTTCTTAATTTTCCCAACACTGCTAACCACAAAATAAAATTGTGTCTTGGCATAAACCATTTCTCCCATACCACACGTGCCCAGTTAACTTGAGGACCAGAGAGTCTAAAATAATTATATGCTTGCACCGAGAAGTTGTCATCCCCTCTGTTCCATTGCCGAAGTAATGCTACTGCTTCCTCTTGGCTCCCGCAATCTTCAAGTAACTGATCTTTTAGCAGAATGATAGATTTCCAGAGGGGGGAGGAAGAGTGATGAGCAGTCACAGCCCATAAGGTATTCTGTTGCAGGTAAAAGTGATGAACCCATTGGATCCATATGGAGTCAGTTTTGAGATGGATGTTCCAGAGTTGTTTTGCTAGGAAGCTCTTGTTTCGAGCTTTTAAATCAAATAAGCCTAGGCCCCCTTCCTTTTTGGGGAGACAGAGCTGCTTCCAGGCCACCAAAGCAGAGTTGCTGTTTGTATGGTTGCCTGACCACAAGAAGTTTCTGCAGATGCAAATAATTTGATTAATTACACTGCTTGGCATAGAAAAGATGCTAAGCCAAAACTGGACCATTCCATAGAGTACTGTCCGCACTAGCTCCAATCTCCCAGCATAAGAAAGATGTTTTCCCATCCAACTTTGCACTGCCAATTCCAGTTTCTGCAACAGAGGAGAGAATTGGCTTGCTAGAAGTCTGTGGGGACTGAGAGGAACACCGAGATATTTGAAGGGAAAACCACCTTCTCTGAAGCCAGTATCATGGAGGATTAACCGCTTCATATTATCACTAACACCCCCAAAGTAGATTGATGATTTCTCTGCATTTATAGTCAACCCTGAGGTCTGCCCAAAGAGTATTAGTTGTTTAAAGATAGTGGAAACAGAGTGTCTATCCCCACGAGACAGCAAAAGCACATCATCAGCAAAAGCAAGGTGGCATATATCATGGACATTACATTTCGGGTGGAAATGAAAATCACCATTCCTTGATGCTAGCTTAAGCATTCGGGAAAAATATTCCATGCATAAGATGAACAAATATGGTGATAATGGATCACCTTGCCGAACTCCACTCTTCCCAGGAAAAAAGCCATAAAGAGTGCCATTAACTGCAACAGAGAAAGATGTAGTTTCAACACATTTCATAATTAAGTGCACAAATCGGTCTGGGAAGCCAAACATATGCAGCAGCTGACGCAGAAAATGCCACTGAACTGAATCAAAGGCTTTCTTAAAATCAACCTTCATGAGACATCTAGGAGAAGCTCTTTTCCTGCCATAATGACGAAGAAGCTCCTGAACTAAATTAATGTTGTCTGACATCATTCTCCCACCTATAAAGGCATTTTGCATTGGGCTAATAATGGCATTTAGAGCAGAAGCTAATCTCCCCGAAAGGATTTTATATATCACTTTGTAGACCACATTGCAGCAAGAAATGGGCCGAAAGTCAGCTGCTGTATTTACATTTGCTGCCTTGGGGATTAGAGCAATAATAGAGTGGTTAACTTGCCTCAAAAGTTCCCCAGAAGTGAAGAAATTCTGAACTGCCGCACAAAACTCCCCTCCAATGACACCCCAAGATTTTTTGAAGAAAAATGAGGAGTAACCATCCGGCCCTGGAGCTTTATCATTTCCAATATCAAACAGAGCATTTTTAATGTCATCATTAGATACAGGAGCTAAGAGAGACTCATGAGAGCTTTCATGAAGGCAAGGCCCACTTTGAATAACATCAATGTCTAAGGGAAGAGTTGCCTTGCAGGAGCCCAGGAGCTGCTGGTAGAACCGAACGAATTCTTCACCCATTTCAGCCTCTGATGTAGTCAGGGTGCCATCACTATAGTGAATAGCAGGAATTAATTCCTTCTGTTTTTCTGATTCATAAGTGCATGAAAAAAA
>NC_037292.2:18980764-18983264 GCF_000002775.5 Populus trichocarpa
CTGGATAACGTCCACTTCAATAGGTGCTGTGACTTTCGGAGTGGCAAGCAAATGGCAATAAAAGTCTACAAAAGCAGCCCCCACCTCAGCAGAAGAGGACGTGAGAGAGCCATCCATTCGTTGAATTGCAGGAATAAAGTTTTGTCTATGCTGCCGGCTCATTAATGAATGGAAAAAGGAAGTGCCAGAGTCACATTCCTTCAAGAAATTACTTTTTAGCTTTTGAGAGAAAAATTGCCGCTCACATTCTTTAATGTGGAGGAGACTTTGACGTAACTGCTTATCAATAGCTTGCAGATTAGAATTCTCCATGTCAGAAGAGAGAAGACTTTGATGCTCATCCAGCGCAGCTTCAGCCCTTGCAACCCTCTCCGAGATGTGGCTGAAATGATACTTGTTGAGATCTCGCAAAGGCCTCTTAAGGTGCTTGAGACGTTTACAGATAGTAAACATTGGAGACCCAGGAATGACAAGCTGCCAAGCCTCTGTTACCAGATCCAAGAAGCGAGAGTGATTACTCCACATATTGAAAAATTTGAAACATTTCTTACCCATGGGCTGATGTGGATTGAATGAGATAGTGGCAGGAGAATGATCAGAGAATGCTCCCGGATTACCAAAGTGGACTTGCACTGATGTATTTGAAAGAGACCAGGGAGGATTGGCAAGGACACGGTCAAGCTTGCTCCAAACACTGCCGTTGGACCATGTGAAGTGGCTGCCAGAATAATTTAAGTCAGAAAGCCCTAAGTCTGAGCAACACTGCCGGAAATCAGATGTCTTATAAGTGGAAACAAGTTCCCCACGGTGCTTGTCTGACTGAGATAACAGAGAGTTAAAATCCCCTAAAATGAGCCAAGGGGAGTTAGGACTCCAGTTCCGTAAATCATCCCAGAGAGCCCTCCTGGCAATAATAGTATTAAACCCGTAGACAAAAGAGGCATAGAACTTGAACTGATGAACTAAGCTGGAAATAAGGACATGAAGACCTTGAGCTGAGAAATCAAGCAAATCAATAGTAACAGTTGTTGGATTCCAGAAGACCACAATTCTAGCTGTAGACGCTGCTGCAGCATTAGACAAAACCTTCCAGTTGTTCAACCGAAATTGACGCATAGATGAAACTTTAGAAGAAACTAATTTAGTTTCTAAAAAACAACAAACATCCAATTTATGTTTCCGCATGAGGTTTACAACCTCATGTTGTTTTAGAGGGCTGTTCAACCCTCTGACGTTCCAACAACGAATGATCATCAAGAATGGGGAGTGGGAAGCAACCCCTCGACCCTGTCTGAAACACTACCAGTACGTGGCTGAGCCCCTCGTCTCCGTAAGGGCGCTCTAGAAACCCCAGCTGATGGAAGACCAGGATCAATCAACACAGCAACAGCCTTGCCTTTGTCTTTCCGCGAGCCACCCAAAACATTGGTATTTGGCGCTGGATGAGTTGGCAAATGGTGGTCCCGAGAGGCAGCAGAGGCATGCACAGGAGCATGCAAAGGACCATGCACAGGAGATGATTCATGAACCGAGCCTTTGTCTTTTCGTGAGCCAGTCAAAGCATTTGTATTTGGCGCTGGATGAGTTGGCAAATGGTGGTCCCGAGAGGCAGCAGAGGCATGCACAGGAGCATGCACAGGGGACGATTCATGAACCGAGCAGTGATCAACAATGGATGGACTACCACGATGCTTGGAAGGAGAATTTTTGCGCCTGAGTCGTTTGCTTTGCACAATATTCCATCCACCAGAAACATGATCAACAGCCCCACTTACAGCCACATGCTCATGATCAACAGCCCCACTTACAGCCACATGCTCCGGTTCGGCCAGAAGAGGAGTAGAATTAAGAGGCAGATTGCCCACAGGGCTAACAACAACAGGAGGGGCTGCGTGAGGTCCCAAACGGTCAAAGACAGATTCTTTAACTGTGCTGGCACTCGGAGTAGGAGTAGGGGCTGAGACTTTTGCTGCCTGTTTGGTAGGATCAGTCAATGGAACTGATTTGGGGCAAGAGGAAGTAAGATGGCCGAGAGTTCTGCACTGCTTGCAAAACCGGGGGAGAGTTTCATAGATGACTTGCTGCTTGAGAAGGCTGCCATTCGGTAAAGTGATATCAATAGAGTAAGGCAAATCAGATAATAAATTTACTTCAACCAACACTCTGGCGTAAGATAGCCTGGACATAGTGTGGGTAAGCATGTCACTCTGAACCGGTTTTCCAAGGACACTGGCAATCTTGGACAAACACTTAAGAGACCAGCACTGAAATGGAAGGTTGGGGAACTTAACCCAGACTGGTACCGTATGCATGATAGAGGTAGAGAAATCAAAAAATTCAGGCATTGATCTGAGAATTAACGGCCTGCCATAAACTAGATAGGGACCCCCAGTTAATATGCTCAATTTATCAGCATCAGTAGCAAACTTGTATATCAACCAACCGGATTCATGCATTATTAGAGAAGCTTCACATTTCCAAGAATTAACTATAACATTCT
>NC_037292.2:18998264-19000764 GCF_000002775.5 Populus trichocarpa
AGAAGCTAATCTCCCCGAAAGGATTTTAGATATCACTTTGTAGACCACATTGCAGCAAGAAATGGGCCGAAAGTCAGCTGCTGTATTTACATTTGCTGCCTTGGGGATTAGAGCAATAATCGAGTGGTTAACTTGCCTCAAAAGTTCCCCAGAAGTGAAGAAATTCTGAACTGCCGCACAAAACTCCCCTCCAATGACACCCCAAGATTTTTTGAAGAAAAATGAGGAGTAACCATCCGGCCCTGGAGCTTTATCATTTCCAATATCAAACAGAGCATTTTTAATGTCATCATTGGATACAGGAGCTAAGAGAGACTCATGAGAGCTTGCATGAAGGCAAGGCCCACTTTGAATAACATCAATGTCTAAGGGAAGAGTTGCCTTGCAGGAGCCCAGGAGCTGCTGGTAGAACCGAACGAATTCTTCACCCATTTCAGCCTCTGATGTAGTCAGGGTGCCATCACTACAGTGAATAGCAGGAATATAATTCCTTCTGTTTTTCTAATTCATAAGTGCATGAAAAAAACTTGAGCCTCTATCACTGTCTTTGAAAAAATGGCATTTAAGTTTCTGCGAGAAGAACATTTTCTCCACTGATTTAAGATTCATCAATGTCAACCGTAACTGCTTATCATGCTCCAATAGCTGTAAATTGTCCCTGTCATCATGAAGAACAGTTTGGTGATTCTCTAGAGCTGCCTCAGCTCTAGCAACTCTTTCAGAGATATGGCTGAAATGCAATTGATTTAACTCTTTTAAAGGCCTCTTCAGAAACTTGAGCTTCTTACAAAGAGAGAACATAGGAGAGCCTGGGATGTGGCGAGTCCAGTTATCAGATACAATCTGCAAGAAATTTTCATGAGAAGCCCACATATTGAAGAATTTAAAGTTGCGCTTCCCCTGACTGTTCTGATAATCAAACCGAATAATTGCTGGAGAATGATCAGAAAAGGCCCCAGGATTGCCAAAGTGGACGTGAGCTGGAGCTTGAAGTGAAGACCAATATGAGTTGACTAGTACTCTATCAATTTTGCTCCATACTCTTCCATTGTTCCAGGTAAAATGGCAGCCCGTGAAGTTGAGATCAACAAGCCCGAGGTCTGTACAACAGTCTCTAAAATCCGATGTTTCATAGGTGGAGACAGGCTCTCCGTTGTGCTTGTCAGTCTGAGACAAGACAGAATTAAAATCACCCATAACCAACCATGGGCAATTAGGCTGCCATGCTCTTAAATCTGCCCATAGAGATCTTCGTGCAACAATTGTATTATATCCATACACAAAAGTGACAGTGAAGCTAAGCTGGAGAACTAAGCTGTTGATAATTACATGCAGCCCTTGAGCTGAACAATTAAGTAAGTCAACTTTTACCGTTGAAGGATTCCAAAAAACCACAATTCTGGCATTGCTGGCAGCTGTAGCATTAGTAAGGAAATTCCAGTGTTTCATCCGAAACTTATGCATGGAGGAAACCTTAGAAGAGTGCAATTTGGTCTCAAGAAGACCACAAACATCCAATTTATGCTTCTTCATGAGGGTAACCACCTCATGTTGCTTCAGAGGACTGTTTAGTCCTCTGACATTCCAGCAATAGATAATCATTTACCAGCAGGAGAGGTAGGAGGCCTCCTACCACTACCACCTGATTTCCTAGTGCTACTCCTTGTAACCACAACTGGAGGAGCTGGAGGAGCTGCTTTCTGTGTGGCCTCATTACAAACCTTCTCCCCAGTCCTGACACTGCAGCCAGCAGAAGTGCCTTCACAAGATTGCTCTTCAGTTCTGATCAAAACCACAGTTGAACCTGCCCTGCCTTCATTACTGGTACTCGGATGAGTAAGAGATTCATCTCCCCGCTCTCTAACATCCGCTGGGCATGCCACTTCCTTGCCCTTATTGCTGCATGCCACTTCCTTGTCCTTAGTTACCCTCTGGGAAGCAGCAGTCATAGATGTTTCCTTGTGTCTGGAGTTTGACTTCTTCCCCTTTACCACTTCCCAGCCACCAGTGACAGCTTCAACCTCTGCTTGCAGTGGATCTATAGTCTGCTGGGCAGACTGACCACTCCCTTTGTGTCCCATAGCATTGTTTGGTTTGGAAGGTTTACTCCGAGTCCTGTGCTCCGCATCTGAACTATGGTTGCTAGTCATTGAGGGACAAGCAGCAGTAGTGTGGTTAAGGACTTTACAATGCTTACAGAATTTTGGCAGTGTTTCATACTCAACTGATTGCGTCAGAATATCTCCATTAGGCAGCTTGAATTGAAAAGATGGAGGCAGGTCATCCATCAGATTCACTTCCACAAGCACTCTAGCGTAAGAGAGTCTAGACAAGGAAGAAGTTAATCTATCACTTTGCAGAGGTTTCCCCAGCACACTAGCTATCTTTGAAAGACTCCTAGGAGACCAGCAACTCAAGGGAAGATTAGGGAGTTTGATCCAAACTGGAACTCTAGTCATCTCCGCAGAGGAGAAATCAAAAAATTCAGGCATTGGCCTCA
>NC_037292.2:19018264-19023264 GCF_000002775.5 Populus trichocarpa
GCTGATGGTGGGGATTAGAGGCCTGCCATGGTGGTGAGGGGCGGCGAAGACCGTGAAAGCATGAGTTTTCCCGAGGCTGCCGGGAAAAAGGCTCCTCGGGTGGCCGGGTGCGATGACCCGGCGCGTCATTGAATTCTCTTCACTATCACCTTGGCTCCCGTTGGCGGGATTGGAGGCCTACTGTTAAAGGGTTAAAATCGTCAGGGGAAGAGCTGACGAAACAATGCTGGTTTGGACACAGGGGGCAGTGTTGGAATCGGCAGCGCCGACAAAATCGGCAAAGTCGACAGAATCGGCTGACGGTGAGTCTGGACAGACTGGATAGTCCAAGGCTTGACAAAAAAGACTGTTGGTCCGGACATTATTGGGGCAGCGGCAGCCATGCCAACAGGGGGGGATCGGCAGCGCATATTTGCGCAGCTGCAGGTTCGTCGGGGAGAAGCGGCAGCGCAGATTTTTCGACGAACATGGGCTGGACGATGGACTGTCCAGGCCAGGCAGGAAAATTCGTCCAGGGGACACGCTGACGAAACAGCGCTGGTTTAGACACGGCGGGGGCAGTGGTGGAATCGGCAGCGCCGACGAAATCGGCAGAATCGGCAGCAGGTGCTGGCGATGAGTCTGGACAGTCCACGGCTCGACGAGAAAGACCGCAGGCTTAGACACTGGGGCAGTGGCAGCCCGCGGGACAGTGTCGGCAGATTCGGCAGCAGTGTCTGCTTCGGCAGCGTTGGCTAGGAATCGGCAGAGCCGGCAGAATCGGCAGCAGGTGCTGACTCTGAGTCTGGACGATTTACAGTCCAGGGCTTGACGGAAAAGACTGTTGGTCCAGACAAGGGGGCAGCGGCAGCCATGCCAACATGGGGGAAAATCGGCAGCGCAGATTTTTCGACGAACATGGGCTGGACGATGGACTGTCCAGGCCAGGCAGGAAAATTCGTCCAGGGGACACGCTGACGAAACAGCGCTGGTTTAGACACGGCGGGGGCAGTGGTGGGATCGGCAGCAGGTGCTGGCGATGAGTCTGGACAGTCCACGGCTCGACGAGAAACACTGTTGGAATCGGCAGATTCGGCAGCAGTGTCTGCTTCAGCAGCGTTGGCTTGTTGGCGCAGTGGGCTGATGCGAGTGGGGACTTGGGCAGTGGGCAGTGAAAGCAAGAGTTTTCCCGAGGCTGCCGGGAAAAACGCTCCTCGGGATGGCCGGGTGAGATGACCCGGCGGCCCGCGACGAGTCATTCAATTCCATGCCCTATCATCATAACTCCCGATGTATTGTTCGCTTTTTCGGAAGAAGAGATCCATCTCCCCATCCTCGCCCAGCCAAAAACGCTCCAATTAATGGCCGGGTGAGATGACCCGTTTTCGGGCCCGCGACGCGTCATTCAAATCTCTGCCCTGTCGGCTGCAACTGCTGATGGTGGGGATTAGAGGCCTGCTGTCACAGTGTCAAAAGTGCAAGAGGTGCACGCTTCGGCAGGCTGGCCAAAACAAGGCCTAAGGGTGCTGGCAGCCATGCCATCAGTGGGAGAAATCGTCAGCGCAGATTTATGCGGCTGTAGGTTCGTCAAAGGGAAAATCGGCAGCGCAGATTGTTGACGAACATGGGCTGGACGAGGGACTGTCCAAGCCAAGCAGGAAAACTCGTCAGGGGGATAGGCTGACGAGAATTGGGGCTATCGCAGAATTCGGCAGCGTAAACAGGGGCAGCCTGCACGCAGATGCGAATTCGGCAGCGCAGAGATTGGCAGCACGCATATGCGAATTCGGCAGCGCATTGGCAGCCTGCCCGCAGATGCGGACTCGGCAGCGCGCAGCAACTTGTGCAAGTCAGGGGCTCGACTTGGCACGATCTAAAACTTGGGCGAAGGATTGTCCAAGGCATGGGTTAAAGAGCTCTAGGCGCTGGGACGCGCCAGCGAAGGCACACTGCCTAGAATTCGGCAGCGATGGATCGCGGCAGCCTTGCATAGGCAGAGATGAATTCGGCAGGCAGCATGCAATGGTCTATGCGAGTCTTTGAGCTTGCGACTTGGCATGGACGTGGGGGCTTAGATGATGGACCTTCTAAGTCAGCAGCTGACACAGCAGAAGGTGGCAGCTGGGGCTGCCAAGTAGACAGCCAGGAAATGGGGGAAGTGGCAGCTTCATGGGAGGCAGAACGTGGGGGCATAACTTGAGTGCTGTCCGGGCCACTATGTCCTGAAAACATGGGATCATGGGTGAGAGGTAGTGCTCCACCATGTCCTGAAAACATGGGATCATGGGAGAGAGGTAGTGCTCCACTAGGTCCCGAAAATGGGGGATAATGGGGAGGAGCCTTTGCAGCTCCTTTACTTGTCTATAAATACAAGATGTAGCTCTTGGTTGGAAAGAGGCATTCGGGTGGGGAATGTCCAGAATGTAAGAGCATTCAGTTGGGAATGTTCGGCATGTAGAACACTAGTTAGAGGTAGCTTAGTGTAGCATGTAATCTTTGTGCATAGCACACATACGGATTTGTGTATAGTTTCCTTTGTGTATGAGATTAATAAAGGTTGGGAAAGAGTTCCTGTAAAGCTTGTTGTGCACTATGATTCTTATCCTTGCTTGTGTATTCCGCTTGCTTAGTTATTAGGCAAACACGAGTGAGATTGGCGAGGGAAGGCTGAGTCTAGTTGGGACTAGGCTGCCGCATTGGGTTAAGTTTAGTTGTGAAAAATTAACCCCGTGACAATTGGTATCAGAGCGCGGTTGCTTTCGTGGCAGGATGACGAGAAGAATTCTGTGGCCAAATCAACGGACTGATTTGGGAGAGCTACTGCTTCTGCCGATGGAGAAGCAGATTTCAGCGCAATGATCAGCGACGAGAATGCTGATGTTTCTCGGGACAAATCGAAGGGACTGATTTGGGAGGAACATTGCTGCTGCCGATGGACTGGCAGAAACTTTGGAGCAAGAGCGCAATATGCGTTCATGACGAAACGATGGGCTGTTTCGTAGCACAGACGATGGGCTGTTCTGTGGGGGCAACTCGAAGGGCGGATTTGTTCCAAGCCATTTGAGGGAAAACTTGCTAGCGTTTTGGGCAGTGTTGGTGTTCAAAAGGCCTGCGGTGTTTTGGGGGTTTAACTACTCCATGGGCGATGCAAAGTGATGATGAAGGGATCAGCTCAAAATGGGTGCTGATTCGGCCATTGAAACTGTCAGGTGGACTGGCAGACTTGAGAGCAGGGGCCAGCGGAGGGGCTGCTGGGCGCTTCTGTATTTTCGTCAAAGCCTTAAGGGAAGGATGGGGCGAGACAGAAGAAGAAGCAAGTCAATGCGGAGAGCCTAAACTTGTTGCTGCTGATGATGGATAGTCAGACGAAAAGGCAAATCGGTAAGGGTTCGAAACTGAAACTTGTATTGTTATTCTCTTGCGATGGAAATTACTTTGTGCGAGATTGTTGCCCAAAGGAGGCGAAACCTTGATGTTGTCATTGTGGAAGATGGTGTTTGAGATTAGGCATACGTAAACCTTATACGTTTGCTAGATGACCGAGATGGAATTCAGTCATCATGAGCCAGCATATCGGGGTGGATGCGGTCTGGCCTTGCTTGCTGCCTTGGTGGCAGAACTTAGGGATTGTTGTGCATCTCAAGAAAGGAATGTTCAGGGAGATGAATGTTCGGGGAGGTGGAAGCAAAATCCAGAGAAGACCAAGTTGAGGGCAGACAAATCTACAAGGATTTGTTGTGGCTTTGCTGCCTTTGTGGAGGCAGAATTGATGTCTTCGGTGGAGACCTTGATGATGGACAGTTCAAGGCGAAGAAGACAGAACAGTGGCTGAGATAGACTTTAGTCACGCTGAGACCAGGATTGGAGGCGTTACAGAGGAGGCAGTACCGTGGGGTGTGTCTCAAGGAGTCTGCACATTGTCAAGGGACAGATTGGGTGATGGATTCGGCAGCCGATCCAGTGAGCTTGGCGTGGAAGCCAAAATCGTCGACGAAGATGATTTTGTGTGCTGTCTTGGAATCAGTATGAGTGGCTATTCTGTGCATTGCGATGGCTTGCAGTGATGGAAGCAGAATGCTAATGACCTTTGTTGGGACAAAGTGTTGTGAGTTTTCGGCAGACGTAACATGCAGCGAAGGTTGAAAACAGTAGGGGCTGTTTTGCGTCAGCGAAAACTTGTGCGATTGACGAAGTTTCTAGGGCATGACAGTAGCGCATGGGGAACCAGGTCAGACGAAACTTGATGCTGGGATGCTATGTTTTGTGCTATGGCAGGTTAGAGATGGACTTAGAGGGACTTGCCGAAAGACTTCGACATGAGATGGAGTTGATCATCGAAACTGAGTTGGTGCTAGGTTCAACAGCACTGTCTCATTCTTATTTCTTGCAGGTGGAGAACCTAAAAGGGCTGACGGCAATGGGAAGTCAGAAGCCAAGGGCAAGGAAAAGGTTTCGGAATCATGTTTGGGCTGTTTTATTTGTGAAGGGAAGCACTTCACAAGGGACTGCCCGTTGAAGAGCACAGCTGAGTGCTACTTCCGTGGAGAAGGATGGAGAAGGAACAGCATACGTAAATCCTATACGTGTGCTCAACACTAAGTAAAGAGTTAGTGTGAAGGGGCCAGCGTAGTTGATGAAGACTTAGGCGTGGCCAAACTGCCTTGTGCGAGGCAGATTCGGGGGAGTTTCATAACTTTGACGATGGACAGATCATGGTTTAACTCTAGGCGTGAGAATGCGCCAACGAAAAACACACTGCATAGGATTCGGCAGCGATGAACAGCAGCAGCCTTGCATGGGCAGAGGTGAATTCGGCAGGATGTGTTGGTTGCGGAGAAGCGAGACAAGTAAGCAATATTGGTAATACTTGCAGTTTTGGGGCACGCAGAATGGTTGGAGAACTAGATGTTTGTATGGGAGCTCATGTGGTTCTTCGAAGTGATTTTGTGTGGATGTATTTTGTGAAGGAAGGGGCGGATTCCTTGGGTGCTAGGCGTGGCATCTAAACTTTGCGAAAACAT
>NC_037292.2:19068264-19070764 GCF_000002775.5 Populus trichocarpa
AGCTGACCAAGAGCAAGTGAAGAATAAGTGGCTATGAGATTCCTTTGTCTGCCCACACAGTACACACAAGGTATCTATTTGAAAAAACCTCAGCCGGTCTTTTGTTCTTAATTTTCCCAACACTGCTAACCACAAAATAAAATTGTGTCTTGGCATAGACCATTTCTCCCATACCACACGTGCCCAGTTAACTTGAGGACCAGAGAGTCTAAAATAATTATATGCTTGCACCGAGAAGTTGTCATCCCCTCTGTTCCATTGCCGAAGTAATGCTACTGCTTCCTCTTGGCTCCCGCAATCTTCAAGTAACTGATCTTTTAGCAGAATGATAGATTTCCAGAGGGGGGAGGAAGAGTGATGAGCAGTCACAGCCCATAAGGTATTCTGTTGCAGGTAAAAGTGATGAACCCATTGGATCCATATGGAGTCAGTTTTGAGATGGATGTTCCAGAGTTGTTTTGCTAGGAAGCTCTTGTTTCGAGCTTTTAAATCAAATAAGCCTAGGCCCCCTTCCTTTTTGGGGAGACAGAGCTGCTTCCAGGCCACTAAAGCAGAGTTGTTGTTTATATGGTTGCCTGACCACAAGAAGTTTCTGCAGATGCAAATAATTTGATTAATTACACTGCTTGGCATAGAAAAGATGCTAAGCCAAAACTGGACCATTCCATAGAGTACTGTCCGCACTAGCTCCAATCTCCCAGCATAAGAAAGATGTTTTCCCATCCAACTTTGCACTGCCAATTCCAGTTTCTGCAACAGAGGAGAGAATTGGCTTGCTAGAAGTCTGTGGGGACTGAGAGGAACACCGAGATATTTGAAGGGAAAACCACCTTCTCTGAAGCCAGTATCATGGAGGATTAACCGCTTCATATTATCACTAACACCCCCAAAGTAGATTGATGATTTCTCTGCATTTATAGTCAACCCTGAGGTCTGCCCAAAGAGTATTAGCTGTTTAAAGATAGTGGAAACAGAGTGTCTATCCCCACGAGACAGCAAAAGCACATCATCAGCAAAAGCAAGGTGGCATATATCATGGACATTACATTTCGGGTGGAAATGAAAATCACCATTCCTTGATGCTAGCTTAAGCATTCGGGAAAAATATTCCATGCATAAGATGAACAAATATGGTGATAATGGATCACCTTGCCGAACTCCACTCTTCCCAGGAAAAAAGCCATAAAGAGTGCCATTAACTGCAACAGAGAAAGATGTAGTTTCAACACATTTCATAATTAAGTGCACAAATCGGTCTGGGAAGCCAAACATATGCAGCAGCTGACGCAGAAAATGCCACTGAACTGAATCAAAGGCTTTCTTAAAATCAACCTTCATGAGACATCTAGGAGAAGCTCTTTTCCTGCCATAATGACGAAGAAGCTCCTGGACTAAATTAATATTGTCTGACATCATTCTCCCACCTATAAAGGCATTTTGCATTGGGCTAATAATGACATTTAGAGCAGAAGCTAATCTCCCCGAAAGGATTTTAGATATCACTTTGTAGACCACATTGCAGCAAGAAATGGGCCGAAAGTCAGCTGCTGTATTTACATTTGCTGCCTTGGGGATTAGAGCAATAATCGAGTGGTTAACTTGCCTCAAAAGTTCCCCAGAAGTGAAGAAATTCTGAACTGCCGCACAAAACTCCCCTCCAATGACACCCCAAGATTTTTTGAAGAAAAATGAGGAGTAACCATCCGGCCCTGGAGCTTTATCATTTTCAATATCAAACAGAGCATTTTTAATGTCATCATTGGATACAGGAGCTAAGAGAGACTCATGAGAGCTTGCATGAAGGCAAGGCCCACTTTGAATAACATCAATGTCTAAGGGAAGAGTTGCCTTGCAGGAGCCCAGGAGCTGCTGGTAGAACCAAACGAATTCTTCACCCATTTCAGCCTCTGATGTAGTCAGGGTGCCATCACTACAGTGAATAGCAGGAATATAATTCCTTCTGTTTTTCTGATTCATAAGTGCATGAAAAAAACTTGAGCCTCTATCACTGTCTTTGAAAAAATGGCATTTAAGTTTCTGCGAGAAGAACATTTTCTCCACTGATTTAAGATTCATCAATGTCAACCGTAACTGCTTATCATGCTCCAATAGCTGTAAATTGTCCCTGTCATCATGAAGAACAGTTTGGTGATTCTCTAGAGCTGCCTCATCTCTAGCAACTCTTTCAGAGATATGGCTGAAATGCAATTGATTTAACTCTTTTAAAGGCCTCTTCAGAAACTTGAGCTTCTTACAAAGAGAGAACATAGGAGAGCCTGGGATGTGGCGAGTCCAGTTATCAGATACAATCTGCAAGAAATTTTCATGAGAAGCCCACATATTGAAGAATTTAAAGTTGCGCTTCCCCTGACTGTTCTGATAATCAAACCGAATAATTGTTGGAGAATGATCAGAAAAGGCCCCAGGATTGCCAAAGTGGACGTGAGCTGGAGCTTGAAGTGAAGACCAATATGAGTTGACTAGTACTCTATCAATTTTG
>NC_037292.2:19103264-19105764 GCF_000002775.5 Populus trichocarpa
ACGAAACAGCGCTGGTTTAGACACGGCGGGGGCAGTGGTGGAATCGGCAGCGCCGACGAAATCGGCAGAATCGGCAGCAGGTGCTGGCGATGAGTCTGGACAGTCCACGGCTCGACGAGAAAGACTGTTGGAATCGGCAGATTCGGCAGCAGTGTCTGCTTCAGCAGCGTTGGCTTGTTGGCGCAGTGGGCTGATGCGAGTGGGGACTTGGGCAGCGGGCAGTGAAAGCAAGAGTTTTCCCGAGGCTGCCGGGAAAAACGCTCCTCGGGATGGCCGGGTGAGATGACCCGGCGGCCCGCGACGAGTCATTCAATTCCATGCCCTATCATCATAACTCCCGATGTATTGTTCGCTTTTTCGGAAGACGAGATCCATCTCCCCATCCTCGCCCAGCCAAAAACGCTCCAATTAATGGCCGGGTGAGATGACCCGTTTTCGGGCCCGCGACGCGTCATTCAAATCTCTGCCCTGTCGGCTGCAACTGCTGATGGTGGGGATTAGAGGCCTGCCATGGTGGTGAGGGGCGGCGAAGACCGTGAAAGCATGAGTTTTCCCGAGGCTGCCGGGAAAAAGGCTCCTCGGGTGGCCGGGTGCGATGACCCGGCGCGTCATTGAATTCTCTTCACTATCACCTTGGCTCCCGTTGGCGGGATTGGAGGCCTACTGTTAAAGGGTTAAAATCGTCAGGGGAAGAGCTGACGAAACAATGCTGGTTTGGACACAGGGGGCAGTGTTGGAATCGGCAGCGCCGACAAAATCGGCAAAGTCGACAGAATCGGCTGACGGTGAGTCTGGACAGACTGGATAGTCCAAGGCTTGACAAAAAAGACTGTTGGTCCGGACATTATTGGGGCAGCGCATATTTGCGCAGCTGCAGGTTCGTCGGGGAGAAGCGGCAGCGCAGATTTTTCGACGAACATGGGCTGGACGATGGACTGTCCAGGCCAGGCAGGAAAATTCATCCACGGGACACGCTGACGAAACAGCGCTGGTTTAGACACGGTGGGGGCAGTGGTGGAATCGGCAGCGCCGATGAAATCGGCAGAATCGGCAGCAGGTGCTGGCGATGAGTCTGGACGGGCTGGATAGTCCAAGGCTCGACGAGAAAGACCGCAGGCTTAGACACTGGGGCAGTGGCAGCCCGCGGGACAGTGTCGGCAGCAGTGTCTGCTTCGGCAGCGTTGGCTTGTTGGCGCGGCGGGCTGATGCGAGTGCGGACTTGGGCAGCGGGCAGTGAAAAATTCTGGAAAAATT
Source organism: Populus trichocarpa (assembly GCF_000002775.5). Lineage (NCBI taxonomy): Eukaryota > Viridiplantae > Streptophyta > Magnoliopsida > Malpighiales > Salicaceae > Populus > Populus trichocarpa. Next base: position 19,104,519 of record NC_037292.2, read on the forward strand.
AATAAAGTTGGATTGGATTTTTTCCAGCCTCTGTGCAAAATTTCAGCTCAAAATACCAAGAAATGAATTTTTTAGAGGGGGGGTGACAGCTGGGACCTAGTAGTGTCTACCCCTGCCATAGCTGAAATAACACTTATTGCTCTTTAGGGGGGTGCCCCCTGACTGGCCCTGGGGCGCGCTGGCCTGGCGCCCATAGGCCTGCCGCGGGGGATATGAGGGCTGCTGCTACACTCGGACTAAAGTGGGGGGCCTCATGGCCCGAAGTTTCGCCGGCATCGACGACCCGTTTTCCGGCCGGCGACGACCTTTTGCCCAAAAAAACCACGCGCGCGCGCGCGCCCGCCCGCCCGCGCCCGCGCCCGCGCCCGCGCCCGCGCCCGCGCCCGCGCCCGCGCCCGCGCTGGGCGCTGGGGCGCAGGGGCCTGAGGGCCTGGGGCCCTTGGGGGCCCTTAGGCACTTGGGCGCGCGCGCGTGACGTCCCGCAGCCCCCGCAGCCATGCTAGGCTGACGAAAACAGGGGCTGCCCCTGCTGGCTTGCTCTCCATCCCGCGCTGCCTTCGGGCCCTGGCCCCCTGCGTTCTGGCCTGCCCCCTGCGGGGGAGAGGCTAGGCGCTGCAGGGGCCAGCCCGACGTCGCTGGCCGCGGCAGGCGACAGCCCCTGCTGGCTTGCTCTCTCGCCCGCGGGGGGGCTGCCTTCGGGCCCTGGCCCCCCGCGTTCTGGCCTGCCCCCTGCGGGGGAGAGGCTAGGCGCTGCAGGGGCCAGCCCGACGTCGCTGGCCGCGGCAGGCGAGCTGCCGGGGTTCCCGCATTCCTACAACAAAACGTCGTGCTTTCCACATGAAATCAATCCAGTAAAATCAGCCATATTTTTATGAGGCTGCCCACTGAATTTGGGGTCATTCCGGGCCGGTTCCTATTTTTTCGGATTTCCTCGATTTTTAATGGTAGGAAAATAAAAAAAATACTTCCCGACCTCGAAAAAATCTGGAAAAATTAATAAAGTTGGATTGGATTTTTGCCAACCCCTGTGCAAAATTTCAGCTCAAAATACCAAGAAATGAATTTTTTAGAGGGGGGGTGACAGCTGGGACCTAGTAGTGTCTACCCCTGCCATAGCTGAAATAACACTTATTGCTCTTTAGGGGGGTGCCCCCTGACTGGCCCTGGGGCGCCCTGGCCTGGCGCCCATAGGCCTGCCGCAGGGGATATGAGGGCTGCTGCTACACTCGGACTAAAGTGGGGGGCC
>NC_037292.2:19110764-19113264 GCF_000002775.5 Populus trichocarpa
GCAAAAGCAAGGTGGCATATATCATGGACATTACATTTCGGGTGGAAATGAAAATCACCATTCCTTGTTGCTAGCTTAAGCATTCGGGAAAAATATTCCATGCATAAGATGAACAAATATGGTGATAATGGATCACCTTGCCGAACTCCACTCTTCCCAGGAAAAAAGCCATAAAGAGTGCCATTAACTGCAACAGAGTAAGATGTAGTTTCAACACATTTCATAATTAAGTGCACAAATCGGTCTGGGAAGCCAAACATATGCAGCAGCTGACGCAGAAAATGCCATTGAACTGAATCAAAGGCTTTCTTAAAATCAACCTTCATGAGACATCTAGGAGAAGCTCTTTTCCTGCCATAATGACGAAGAAGCTCCTGAACTAAATTAATGTTGTCTGACATCATTCTCCCACCTATAAAGGCATTTTGCATTGGGCTAATAATGGCATTTAGAGCAGAAGCTAATCTCCCCGAAAGGATTTTAGATATCACTTTGTAGACCACATTGCAGCAAGAAATGGGCCGAAAGTCAGCTGCTGTATTTACATTTGCTGCCTTGGGGATTAGAGCAATAATAGAGTGGTTAACTTGCCTCAAAAGTTCCCCAGAAGTGAAGAAATTCTGAACTGCCGCACAAAACTCCCCTCCAATGACACCCCAAGATTTTTTGAAGAAAAATGAGGAGTAACCATCCGGCCCTGGAGCTTTATCATTTCCAATATCAAACAGAGCATTTTTAATGTCATCATTGGATACAGGAGCTAAGAGAGACTCATGAGAGCTTTCATGAAGGCAAGGCCCACTTTGAATAACATCAATGTCTAAGGGAAGAGTTGCCTTGCAGGAGCCCAGGAGCTGCTGGTAGAACCGAACGAATTCTTCACCCATTTCAGCCTCTGATGTAGTCAGGGTGCCATCACTACAGTGAATAGCAGGAATATAATTCCTTCTGTTTTTCTGATTCATAAGTGCATGAAAAAAACTTGAGCCTCTATCACTGTCTTTGAAAAAATGGCATTTAAGTTTCTGCGAGAAGTACATTTTCTCCACTGATTTAAGATTCATCAATGTCAACCGTAACTGCTTATCATGCTCCAATAGCTGTAAATTGTCCCTGTCATCATGAAGAACAGTTTGGTGATTCTCTAGAGCTGCCTCAGCTCTAGCAACTCTTTCAGAGATATGGCTGAAATGCAATTGATTTAACTCTTTTAAAGGCCTCTTCAGAAACTTGAGCTTCTTACAAAGAGAGAACATAGGAGAGCCTGGGATGTGGCGAGTCCAGTTATCAGATACAATCTGCAAGAAATTTTCATGAGAAGCCCACATATTGAAGAATTTAAAGTTGCGCTTCCCCTGACTGTTCTGATAATCAAACCGAATAATTGCTGGAGAATGATCAAAAAAGGCCCCAGGATTGCCAAAGTGGACGTGAGCTGGAGCTTGAAGTGAAGACCAATATGAGTTGACTAGTACTCTATCAATTTTGCTCCATACTCTTCCATTGTTCCAGGTAAAATGGCAGCCTGTGAAGTTGAGATCAACAAGCCCGAGGTCTGTACAACAGTCTCTAAAATCCGATGTTTCATAGGTGGAGACAGGCTCTCCGTTGTGCTTGTCAGTCTGAGACAAGACAGAATTAAAATCACCCATAACCAACCATGGGCAATTAGGCTGCCATGCTCTTAAATCTGCCCATAGAGATCTTCGTGCAACAATTGTATTATATCCATACACAAAAGTGACAGTGAAGCTAAGCTGGAGAACTAAGCTGTTGATAATTACATGCAGCCCTTGAGCTGAACAATCAAGTAAGTCAACTTTTACCGTTGAAGGATTCCAAAAAACCACAATTCTGGCATTGCTGGCAGCTGTAGCATTAGTAAGGAAATTCCAGTGTTTCATCCGAAACTTATGCATGGAGGAAACCTTAGAAGAGTGCAATTTGGTCTCAAGAAGACCACAAACATCCAATTTATGCTTCTTCATGAGGGTAACCACCTCATGTTGCTTCAGAGGACTGTTTAGTCCTCTGACATTCCAGCAATAGATAATCATTTACCAGCAGGAGAGGTAGGAGGCCTCCTACCACTACCACCTGATTTCCTAGTGCTACTCCTTGTAACCACAACTGGAGGAGCTGGAGGAGCTGCTTTCTGTGTGGCCTCATTACAAACCTTCTCCCCAGTCCTGACACTGCAGCCAGCAGAAGTGCCTTCACAAGATTGCTCTTCAGTTCTGATCAAAACCACAGTTGAACCTGCCCTGCCTTCATTACTGGTATTCAGATGAGTAAGAGATTCATCTCCCCGCTCTCTAACATCCGCTGGGCATGCCACTTCCTTGCCCTTATTGCTGCATGCCACTTCCTTGTCCTTAGTTACCCTCTGGGAAGCAGCAGTCATAGATGTTTCCTTGTGTCTGGAGTTTGACTTCTTCCCCTTTACCACTTCCCAGCCACCAGTGACAGCTTCAACCTCTGCTTGCAGTGGATCTATAGT
>NC_037292.2:19120764-19128264 GCF_000002775.5 Populus trichocarpa
GAGTCTGGACAGTCCACGGCTCGACGAGAAAGACTGTTGGAATCGGCAGATTCGGCAGCAGTGTCTGCTTCAGCAGCGTTGGCTTGTTGGCGCGGTGGGCTGATGCGAGTGGGGACTTGGGCAGCGGGCAGTGAAAGCAAGAGTTTTCCCGAGGCTGCCGGGAAAAACGCTCCTCGGGATGGCCGGGTGAGATGACCCGGCGGCCCGCGACGAGTCATTCAATTCCATGCCCTATCATCATAACTCCCGATGTATTGTTTGCTTTTTCGGAAGAAGAGATCCATCTCCCCATCCTCGCCCAGGCAAAAACGCTCCAATTAATGGCCGGGTGAGATGACCCGTTTTCGGGCCCGCGACGCGTCATTCAAATCTCTGCCCTGTCGGATGCAACTGCGGATGGTGGGGATTAGAGGCCTGCCATGGTGGTGAGGGGCGGCGAAGACCGTGAAAGCAAGAGTTTTCCCGAGGCTGCCGGGTGCGATGACCCGGCGCGTCATTGAATTCTCTTCACTATCAACTTGGCTCCCGTTGGCGGGATTGGAGGCCTACTGTTACAGGGTTAAAATCGTCAGGGGAAGAGCTGACGAAACAATGCTGGTTTGGACACGGGGGGCAGTGTTGGAATCGGCAGCGCCGACAAAATCGGCAAAGTCGACAGAATCGGCTGACGGTGAGTCTGGACAGACTGGATAGTCCAAGGCTTGACAAAAAAGACTGTTGGTCCGGACATTATTGGGGCAGCGGCAGCCATGCCAACAGGGGGGGATCGGCAGCGCATATTTGCGCAGCTGCAGGTTCGTCGGGGAGAAGCGGCAGCGCAGATTTTTCGACGAACATGGGCTGGACGATGGACTGTCCAGGCCAGGCAGGAAAATTCGTCCAGGGGACACGCTGACGAAACAGCGCTGGTTTAGACACGGTGGGGGCAGTGGTGGAATCGGCAGCGCCGGCGAAATCGGCAGAATCGGCAGCAGGTGCTGGCGATGAGTCTGGACGGGCTGGACAGTCCACGGCTCGACGAGAAAGACCGCAGGCTTAGACACTGGGGCAGTGGCAGCCCGCGGGACAGTGTCGGCAGATTCGGCAGCAGTGTCTGCTTCGGCAGCGTTGGCTTGTTGGCGCGGCGGGCTGATGCGAGTGCGGACTTGGGCAGCGGGCAGTGAAAAATTCTGGAAAAATTAATAAAGTTGGATTGGATTTTTTCCAGCCTCTGTGCAAAATTTCAGCTCAAAATACCAAGAAATGAATTTTTTAGAGGGGGGGTGACAGCTGGGACCTAGTAGTGTCTACCCCTGCCATAGCTGAAATAACACTTATTACTCTTTAGGGGGGTGCCCCCTGACTGGCCCTGGGGCGCGCTGGCCTGGCGCCCATAGGCCTGCCGCGGGGGATATGAGGGCTGCTGCTACACTCGGACTAAAGTGGGGGGCCTCATGGCCCGAAGTTTCGCCGGCATCGACGACCCGTTTTCCGGCCGGCGACGACCCGTTTTCCGGCCGGCGACGACCCGTTTTCCGGCCGGCGACGACCTTTTGCCCAAAAATACCACGCGCGCGCGCGCGCCCGCCCGCCCGCGCTGGGGCCTGAGGGCCTGGGGCCCTTGGGGGCCCTTGGGCACTTGGGCGCTTGGGCGCGCGCGCGTGACGTCCCGCAGCCCCCGCAGCCATGCTAGGCTGACGAAAACAGGGGCTGCCCCTGCTGGCTTGCTCTCCATCCCGCGCTGCCTTCGGGCCCTGGCCCCCTGCGTTCTGGCCTGCCCCCTGCGGGGGAGAGGCTAGGCGCTGCAGGGGCCAGCCCGACGTCGCTGGCCGCGGCAGGCGACAGCCCCTGCTGGCTTGCTCTCTCGCCCGCGGGGGGGCTGCCTTCGGGCCCTGGCCCCCCGCGTTCTGGCCTGCCCCCTGCGGGGGAGAGGCTAGGCGCTGCAGGGGCCAGCCCGACGTCGCTGGCCGCGGCAGGCGAGCTGCCGGGGTTCCCGCATTCCTACAACAAAACGTCGTGCTTTCCACATGAAATCAATCCAGTAAAATCAGCCATATTTTTATGAGGCTGCCCACTGAATTTGGGGTCATTCCGGGCCGGTTCCTATTTTTTCGGATTTCCTCGATTTTTAATCGTAGGAAAATAAAAAAAAATACTTCCCGACCTCGAAAAAATCTGGAAAAATTAATAAAGTTGGATTGGATTTTTGCCAACCTCTGTGCAAAATTTCAGCTCAAAATACCAAGAAATGAATTTTTTAGAGGGGGGGTGACAGCTGGGACCTAGTAGTGTCTACCCCTGCCATAGCTGAAATAACACTTATTGCTCTTTAGGGGGGTGCCCCCTGACTGGCCCTGGGGCGCGCTGGCCTGGCGCCCATAGGCCTGCCGCGGGGGATATGAGGGCTGCTGCTACACTCGGACTAAAGTGGGGGGCCTCATGGCCCGAAGTATTGCCGGCATCGATGACCCGTTTTCCGGCCGGCGACGACCCGATTCCGGCCACCGTCTTCGGGACCCGCTCCAAGCCGTCGGGCGCGTTGGGGCTGCTTATCCGCGGCGTGGGCGTGGCATTCATTTGCCGTGCTCGTGCCAAGGTGCTGGCAGCTGCTGCGCGGCCGTCTGCTTGCCGCGACGTCACGGCGGCGGTGGCCGCTGCCCCTGCTCGCAAGTCGGAGGCCTGGCTGACGTGGCTGGTGCGGACCGCCGAGCTTGGGGATTGCGAGGAGAGCTCTACGCTGGCGTGGGCGTGGCATTAAATTGCCGTGCGCGCGCCCATGCGTTGGCTCTCCTTGCAATCCCCGACCTCGTGGCGTGATGTGCCCGCTGCCGAGGCCTGGCCTCCGTCTTCCGAGCCGGGGCTGACAGCCCCCCGCATGATTGTCCCCGTCGTTTCCCCCCGCGGCCTGTCCCTTGTCCCTTCGAGATCCTTCGCGTCCGGCTGCGGTGGCCGCTGCCCGTGCTCGCAAGTTGGAGGCCTGGCCGACGCGGCTGGGGCGGACCGCCGAGCTCGGGGATTGCGAGGAGAGCTCTACGCTGGCGTGGGCGTGGCATTAAATTGCCGTGCGCGCGCCCATGCGTTGGCTCTCCTCGCAATCCCCGACCTCGTGGCGTGACGCCCCTGCTGCCGAGGCCTGGCCTCCGTCTTCCGAGCCGGGGCAGACAGCCCCCCGCATGATTGTCCCCGTCGTTTCCCCCCGCGGCCTGTCGCTTGTCCCTTCGAGATCCTTCGCGTCCGCCTTGTTGCTTGTCCCTTCGAGATCCTTCGCGTCCAGCGGTGCGGGCACGATCTCGCTCGGGTGTTTCCACTTGCTCTCGTGGCCGTGGTTCGCTCGTCGGGATTGTTGTCGCGTGTACGCAGAGTCGCATGAGCGGTAATCGGGCTGTCCGTGTCGGCAGGCTCCGTGCTGGTGCACCGAACTGTCGGCCTGCTGCCCCCATCACTCTCGGCCCAGGGCCCCCTGGGTGCCTTGCGGCGAGGCGGGGTTCCTGTGCTGCGTACCCACTTCGGTGGAACTCGAATGTGAAGCTGTCCCTCTCCGCCGCGCGCCTCCCCGGGGGCGCGGGGCGAGCCTAGCAGCGGCGCCCGTGTTCCAGTCGAGCGGACTCCCGCCGAACTGGCCCGCGCGCGATCGCTCGTGCTTTCGGATGCAGAATGCGATGCCGGCGCGGGGGCCTCCGCCCCTGCGACCGCCCATCTCGAGCCGCTCGTGCCCGATAAGAACGACTTCCTCGCCCGTCTCGTCCCCTCGTCTCATCGGCGTCGGGGATCGTGCGGGTCGTGGTGTCGCCAAGGAATGCTACCTGGTTGATCCTGCCAGTAGTCATATGCTTGTCTCAAAGATTAAGCCATGCATGTGTAAGTATGAACTAATTCAGACTGTGAAACTGCGAATGGCTCATTAAATCAGTTATAGTTTGTTTGATGGTATTTGCTACTCGGATAACCGTAGTAATTCTAGAGCTAATACGTGCAACAAACCCCGACTTCTGGAAGGGACGCATTTATTAGATAAAAGGTCGACGCGGGCTCTGCCCGTTGCTCTGATGATTCATGATAACTCGACGGATCGCACGGCCTTCGTGCTGGCGACGCATCATTCAAATTTCTGCCCTATCAACTTTCGATGGTAGGATAGAGGCCTACTGTTAGAGATCTAGGCGCGGGGCGCGCCAACGAAGGCACATTGCCTAGAATTCGGCAGCGATGGACTGCGGCAGAAACGAATTCGGCAGGCAGCGTGCAAGGGTCTGTGCAAGTCTTTGAGCTGGCAACTTGGCATGGACGTGGGGCTTAGACAATGGACTTTCTAAGTCAGCAGCTGACACAGCAAGGCAGTCAATTGGGGCTGCTATGAGGGCAGGCAGAATCATGGGTGGAGGGGCCAGATAATGGAAGACAAAGTGCTTCACCAACCCACTAAGGATAATGGGGAAGGTAGTGCTCCACTAGTCCATGTAAAGGGTGATCATGGGGGAGATAATGCTCCACTATGCCCCGAAATTAGGGGATTATGGGTGAGGATGGAATCTCACATTTGGCTATAAATAGGCTGCCAAGCCTCTGCTGTGTAGCATGCGATTTGTGCATAGCACACACCATTTTTGTGTATTCCTTTGTTGACGAGATAAATAAAGGTTGAGAGGGATTCTTGTAAAACTCTAGTGTGCTTGTGTTGCTTGTGTTTACTTGTTGTCTACGACGAGGCGAGTGTGAGAACCTCCTTGAGTGAGCGAAACACATAGTCGTAGGAAAACACGAGTGAAAGGGTGAGGCAAGGCTGAGTCTAGTTGGGACTAGACTGCCGCATTGGGTTAAGTTTAGTTGCGAAAAATTAACCCCGTGACAATTGGTATCAGAGCACGGTTGATTCAATAACGTGCAACCCGAAGCCATGGAAGCCATTCGGGAACGGATTACACGTCTGGAGACTTTGATAGGGCCAGACGAGGAAGAGGAAGATCGCTCTATAATGGAGCGCTTGAAGGAAGCTATGGAAAGCGCTGAACGGGCTGAGAGCTTGTACATCTCGCTTGCGGCAGAATCGAGTGAGCGATTGGCTGCTGCCGAAGAGATGATTGCTGTTCTAAAGAGGGCAGTCACAAACACTCCTCTTGGGGTAAGTTCTTCTAAGCCTAAGTTGCCCGAACCAAAATGTTTTGGTGGAGCAAGAAGTTCCAAAGAGCTGGAAAATTTCTTATGGGACATGGAGCAATACTTCAGTGTTGCGAGGATAGGCGCAGCAGAACAAGTTGATCTCACCGTGATGTATCTCACGGGTGACGCAAAGCTTTGGTGGAGGACGAGAACCAAAGACGATCTAAGTGCGGGACGTCCAAAGATTGAGACATGGGAGCGTCTCAAGAAGGAGCTGAAGGAGCAGTTCCTCCCGAACAACACATCGTGGATTGCACGAGACGAATTGAAAAGACTCAAACAAGACAGGTCAGTTCGTGATTATGTGAAGTCTTTCAGTTCTTTAATTCTCGACATCGAGAATATGTCCGAGGAGGACAGGTTGTTCAATTTTATGTCCGGATTACAACCTTGGGCGCAAGCGGAACTACGATGACAGAATGTGAAGGATCTGTCTTCTGCGATTGCTGCCGCGGACAACTTGGTGGACTATAAGGCTCCTATGAGAGAGAGCCATAAATCAGCCTCCTTCAAGGGGAAGAGCAAGGAGGAAAGGCCAAAGAAGAAGTTTGGTGGGGGTGCTGGAAAGGCTACTGCCGCGGAGAAAGGCAAGTCAAAATTTACGAGCACACCAGGTAATGGTACTAAACCAAACCTTACATGCTTCATTTGTGATGGTCCTCACTTTGCAAGGGAATGCCCAAAGAGGGAGAAGTTGAATGCTATTCGGGCTGGGAATAGCGATGATGAAGGGGAAGGGGTAGTCACGCGCGTCAATCCTATGCGTGTGTTGAACTGCCTGGTAGCTGAATCAGGGGATGCGGCTGCCGAAACCTGCCATGTTGAGAAAGACTTGGCGAGAATTGATACATTGAGAAAAGGGAAGCCAGGGGCTTCGGACAACCTGATGTATGTGAAGATCGGGATAAATGGCAAAGACATAAATGCTATGCTGGATTCAGGCGCAACCCACACGTTTGTGGCAGATCGGCTGGTGAAGGAACTTGGCTTGCGGCTGAGTGATAGCCAGACATCCATGAAGGCAGTAAACTCGAAGGCGCAAAGGATTGCTGGGATGTCTTACGATGTGCCGATAGTGCTGGATCGGTGGAGAGGTAAGCAAGATGTGTTGGTCGTAACTCTTGACGATTACGACATTATTCTTGGCCTTGATTTCTTACGGAAAGCCAAGATTGTATTAATGCCATATCTCAATGGAATCATGGTTGCGAGTGAGGGATGCCCATGCTTCATCCCATGTATAAACGTCGCAATTGCGAACGTTGTGAAAGGAAAGAAGAGCTTGATATCGGCAATTGCTATTGAGAAGGCATTGCGGAAAGGAGGGGAAGTGTTTCTAGCAACAATAGTGGAGGAGAAAGCCGACTATTGTGAGGAGGTGCCAAAAGAGATTGCTAGCGTGCTGCAGCAATTCGAAGAGGTGATGCCGCCTCAGCTGCCAAAGAAACTCCCGCCTAGGAGGGCCATCGACCATCGAATTGAGCTGGTGCCAGGGGCAAAGCCACCATCTCAAGCTCCCTACCGAATGTCGCCAAAAGAATTGGCCGAATTGAGGAAACAATTGGAAGAGCTGATTGACTCAGGGTTTGTCCGGCCTTCCAAGGCTCCATATGGTGCTCCGGTTTTGTTCCAAAAGAAGGCGGATGGGAGCCTTCGCATGTGTGTGGACTATCGAGCACTAAACAAGGTAACAATCAAAAACAAATATCCTGTTCCTTTGATTCAGGATTTGATGGACAGATTGTGTGGCGCTTCGATCTTTACGAAGTTGGACTTGCGATCGGGGTATTGGCAAGTGAGAGTTGCTGACGGAGATGAGCATAAGACTACTTGTGTGACGAGGTATGGCTCGTACGAGTTTCTAGTTATGCCGTTTGGCCTAACAAATGCTCCAGCAACGTTTTGCAATTTAATGAATGATGTGTTATATGATTTCTTAGACAATTTTGTTGTAGTCTACTTAGATGACATTGTAATCTATAGTAGAGGAATTGAAGAACATGTAACTCATCTTTCCAAAGTCTTAGGTAGATTGAGAGAACATGAACTGTATGTAAAGAAGGAAAAATGTGAGTTTGCAAAATCTGAAATTATGTTCTTAGGCCATGTAATTGGAGAAGGACAGGTGAAGATGGATCCACGGAAGATCCAAGCCATCGTTGAATGGACAGCACCAAAATCAGTCCCGGAATTGAGGTCATTTTTGGGGCTTGCAAACTACTATAGACGGTTCATTGAGGGATATAGCAAGAAGACAACTCCTCTCTCAGATCTTCTCAAGAAGGATCGGAGATGGGAATGGACAGTTGACTGCGAGCAAGCTTTTGAGAAGCTGAAGACAGCGGTAGCGTCAGCTCCAGTTTT
>NC_037292.2:19138264-19143264 GCF_000002775.5 Populus trichocarpa
CGACGTCGCTGGCCGCGGCAGGCGAGCTGCCGGGGTTCCCCCATTCCTACAACAAAACGTCGTGCTTTCCACATGAAATCAATCCAGTAAAATCAGCCATATTTTTATGAGGCTGCCCACTGAATTTGGGGTCATTCCGGGCCGGTTCCTATTTTTTCGGATTTCCTCGATTTTTAATGGTAGGAAAATAAAAACAAATACTTCCCGACCTCGAAAAAATCTGGAAAAATTAATAAAGTTGGATTGGATTTTTGCCAACCTCTGTGCAAAATTTCAGCTCAAAATACCAAGAAATGAATTTTTTAGAGGGGGGGTGACAGCTGGGACCTAGTAGTGTCTACCCCTGCCATAGCTGAAATAACACTTATTGCTCTTTAGGGGGGTGCCCCCTGACTGGCCCTGGGGCGCGCTGGCCTGGCGCCCATAGGCCTGCCGCGGGGGATATGAGGGCTGCTGCTACACTCGGACTAAAGTGGGGGGCCTCATGGCCCGAAGTATTGCCGGCATCGATGACCCGTTTTCCGGCCGGCGACGACCCGATTCCGGCCACCGTCTTCGGGACCCGCTCCAAGCCGTCGGGCGCGTTGGGGCTGCTTATCCGCGGCGTGGGCGTGGCATTCATTTGCCGTGCTCGTGCCAAGGTGCTGGCAGCTGCTGCGCGGCCGTCTGCTTGCCGCGACGTCACGGCGGCGGTGGCCGCTGCCCCTGCTCGCAAGTCGGAGGCCTGGCTGACGTGGCTGGTGCGGACCGCCGAGCTTGGGGATTGCGAGGAGAGCTCTACGCTGGCGTGGGCGTGGCATTAAATTGCCGTGCGCGCGCCCATGCGTTGGCTCTCCTTGCAATCCCCGACCTCGTGGCGTGATGTGCCCGCTGCCGAGGCCTGGCCTCCGTCTTCCGAGCCGGGGCTGACAGCCCCCCGCATGATTGTCCCCGTCGTTTCCCCCCGCGGCCTGTCCCTTGTCCCTTCGAGATCCTTCGCGTCCGGCTGCGGTGGCCGCTGCCCGTGCTCGCAAGTTGGAGGCCTGGCCGACGCGGCTGGGGCGGACCGCCGAGCTCGGGGATTGCGAGGAGAGCTCTACGCTGGCGTGGGCGTGGCATTAAATTGCCGTGCGCGCGCCCATGCATTGGCTCTCCTCGCAATCCCCGACCTCGTGGCGTGACGCCCCTGCTGCCGAGGCCTGGCCTCCGTCTTCCGAGCCGGGGCAGACAGCCCCCCGCATGATTGTCCCCGTCGTTTCCCCCCGCGGCCTGTCGCTTGTCCCTTCGAGATCCTTCGCGTCCGCCTTGTTGCTTGTCCCTTCGAGATCCTTCGCGTCCAGCGGTGCGGGCACGATCTCGCTCGGGTGTTTCCACTTGCTCTCGTGGCCGTGGTTCGCTCGTTGGGATTGTTGTCGCGTGTACGCAGAGTCGCATGAGCGGTAATCGGGCTGTCCGTGTCGGCAGGCTCCGTGCTGGTGCACCGAACTGTCGGCCTGCTGCCCCCATCACTCTCGGCCCAAGGCCCCCTGGGTGCCTTGCGGCGAGGCGGGGTTCCTGTGCTGCGTACCCACTTCGGTGGAACTCGAATGTGAAGCTGTCCCTCTCCGCCGCGCGCCTCCCCGGGGGCGCGGGGCGAGCCTAGCAGCGGCGCCCGTGTTCCAGTCGAGCGGACTCCCGCCGAACTGGCCCGCGCGCGATCGCTCGTGCTTTCGGATGCAGAATGCGATGCCGGCGCGGGGGCCTCCGCCCCTGCGACCGCCCATCTCGAGCCGCTCGTGCCCGATAAGAACGACTTCCTCGCCCGTCTCGTCCCCTCGTCTCATCGGCGTCGGGGATCGTGCGGGTCGTGGTGTCGCCAAGGAATGCTACCTGGTTGATCCTGCCAGTAGTCATATGCTTGTCTCAAAGATTAAGCCATGCATGTGTAAGTATGAACTAATTCAGACTGTGAAACTGCGAATGGCTCATTAAATCAGTTATAGTTTGTTTGATGGTATTTGCTACTCGGATAACCGTAGTAATTCTAGAGCTAATACGTGCAACAAACCCCGACTTCTGGAAGGGACGCATTTATTAGATAAAAGGTCGACGCGGGCTCTGCCCGTTGCTCTGATGATTCATGATAACTCGACGGATCGCACGGCCTTCGTGCTGGCGACGCATCATTCAAATTTCTGCCCTATCAACTTTCGATGGTAGGATAGAGGCCTACTGTTAGAGGTCTAGGCGCGGGGCGCGCCAACGAAGGCACATTGCCTAGAATTCGGCAGCGATGGACTGCGGCAGAAACGAATTCGGCAGGCAGCGTGCAAGGGTCTGTGCAAGTCTTTGAGCTGGCAACTTGGCATGGACGTGGGGCTTAGACAATGGACTTTCTAAGTCAGCAGCTGACACAGCAAGGCAGTCAATTGGGGCTGCTATGAGGGCAGGCAGAATCATGGGTGGAGGGGCCAGATAATGGAAGACAAAGTGCTTCACCAACCCACTAAGGATAATGGGGAAGGTAGTGCTCCACTAGTCCATGTAAAGGGTGATCATGGGGGAGATAATGCTCCACTATGCCCCGAAATTAGGGGATTATGGGTGAGGATGGAATCTCACATTTGGCTATAAATAGGCTGCCAAGCCTCTGCTGTGTAGCATGCGATTTGTGCATAGCACACACCATTTTTGTGTATTCCTTTGTTGACGAGATAAATAAAGGTTGAGAGGGATTCTTGTAAAACTCTAGTGTGCTTGTGTTGCTTGTGTTTACTTGTTGTCTACGACGAGGCGAGTGTGAGAACCTCCTTGAGTGAGCGAAACACATAGTCGTAGGAAAACACGAGTGAAAGGGTGAGGCAAGGCTGAGTCTAGTTGGGACTAGACTGCCGCATTGGGTTAAGTTTAGTTGCGAAAAATTAACCCCGTGACAATTGGTATCAGAGCACGGTTGATTCAATAACGTGCAACCCGAAGCCATGGAAGCCATTCGGGAACGGATTACACGTCTGGAGACTTTGATAGGGCCAGACGAGGAAGAGGAAGATCGCTCTATAATGGAGCGCTTGAAGGAAGCTATGGAAAGCGCTGAACGGGCTGAGAGCTTGTACATCTCGCTTGCGGCAGAATCGAGTGAGCGATTGGCTGCTGCCGAAGAGATGATTGCTGTTCTAAAGAGGGCAGTCACAAACACTCCTCTTGGGGTAAGTTCTTCTAAGCCTAAGTTGCCCGAACCAAAATGTTTTGGTGGAGCAAGAAGTTCCAAAGAGCTGGAAAATTTCTTATGGGACATGGAGCAATACTTCAGTGTTGCGAGGATAGGCGCAGCAGAACAAGTTGATCTCACCGTGATGTATCTCACGGGTGACGCAAAGCTTTGGTGGAGGACGAGAACCAAAGACGATCTAAGTGCGGGACGTCCAAAGATTGAGACATGGGAGCGTCTCAAGAAGGAGCTGAAGGAGCAGTTCCTCCCGAACAACACATCGTGGATTGCACGAGACGAATTGAAAAGACTCAAACAAGACAGGTCAGTTCGTGATTATGTGAAGTCTTTCAGTTCTTTAATTCTCGACATCGAGAATATGTCCGAGGAGGACAGGTTGTTCAATTTTATGTCCGGATTACAACCTTGGGCGCAAGCGGAACTACGATGACAGAATGTGAAGGATCTGTCTTCTGCGATTGCTGCCGCGGACAACTTGGTGGACTATAAGGCTCCTATGAGAGAGAGCCATAAATCAGCCTCCTTCAAGGGGAAGAGCAAGGAGGAAAGGCCAAAGAAGAAGTTTGGTGGGGGTGCTGGAAAGGCTACTGCCGCGGAGAAAGGCAAGTCAAAATTTACGAGCACACCAGGTAATGGTACTAAACCAAACCTTACATGCTTCATTTGTGATGGTCCTCACTTTGCAAGGGAATGCCCAAAGAGGGAGAAGTTGAATGCTATTCGGGCTGGGAATAGCGATGATGAAGGGGAAGGGGTAGTCACGCGCGTCAATCCTATGCGTGTGTTGAACTGCCTGGTAGCTGAATCAGGGGATGCGGCTGCCGAAACCTGCCATGTTGAGAAAGACTTGGCGAGAATTGATACATTGAGAAAAGGGAAGCCAGGGGCTTCGGACAACCTGATGTATGTGAAGATCGGGATAAATGGCAAAGACATAAATGCTATGCTGGATTCAGGCGCAACCCACACGTTTGTGGCAGATCGGCTGGTGAAGGAACTTGGCTTGCGGCTGAGTGATAGCCAGACATCCATGAAGGCAGTAAACTCGAAGGCGCAAAGGATTGCTGGGATGTCTTACGATGTGCCGATAGTGCTGGATCGGTGGAGAGGTAAGCAAGATGTGTTGGTCGTAACTCTTGACGATTACGACATTATTCTTGGCCTTGATTTCTTACGGAAAGCCAAGATTGTATTAATGCCATATCTCAATGGAATCATGGTTGCGAGTGAGGGATGCCCATGCTTCATCCCATGTATAAACGTCGCAATTGCGAACGTTGTGAAAGGAAAGAAGAGCTTGATATCGGCAATTGCTATTGAGAAGGCATTGCGGAAAGGAGGGGAAGTGTTTCTAGCAACAATAGTGGAGGAGAAAGCCGACTATTGTGAGGAGGTGCCAAAAGAGATTGCTAGCGTGCTGCAGCAATTCGAAGAGGTGATGCCGCCTCAGCTGCCAAAGAAACTCCCGCCTAGGAGGGCCATCGACCATCGAATTGAGCTGGTGCCAGGGGCAAAGCCACCATCTCAAGCTCCCTACCGAATGTCGCCAAAAGAATTGGCCGAATTGAGGAAACAATTGGAAGAGCTGATTGACTCAGGGTTTGTCCGGCCTTCCAAGGCTCCATATGGTGCTCCGGTTTTGTTCCAAAAGAAGGCGGATGGGAGCCTTCGCATGTGTGTGGACTATCGAGCACTAAACAAGGTAACAATCAAAAACAAATATCCTGTTCCTTTGATTCAGGATTTGATGGACA
Source organism: Populus trichocarpa (assembly GCF_000002775.5). Classification (NCBI taxonomy): domain Eukaryota; kingdom Viridiplantae; phylum Streptophyta; class Magnoliopsida; order Malpighiales; family Salicaceae; genus Populus; species Populus trichocarpa. The sequence continues at coordinate 19,143,206 of NC_037292.2, forward strand.
GATTGTGTGGCGCTTCGATCTTTACGAAGTTGGACTTGCGATCGGGGTATTGGCAAGTG
>NC_037292.2:19175764-19178264 GCF_000002775.5 Populus trichocarpa
TGGCTTGTTGGCGCGGTGGGCTGATGCGAGTTGGGACTTGGGCAGCGGGCAGTGAAAGCAAGAGTTTTCCCGAGGCTGCCGGGAAAAACGCTCCTCGGGATGGCCGGGTGAGATGACCCGGCGGCCCGCGACGAGTCATTCAATTCCATGCCCTATCATCATAACTCCCGATGTATTGTTTGCTTTTTCGGAAGAAGAGATCCATCTCCCCATCCTCGCCCAGGCAAAAACGCTCCAATTAATGGCCGGGTGAGATGACCCGTTTTCGGGCCCGCGACGCGTCATTCAAATCTCTGCCCTGTCGGATGCAACTGCGGATGGTGGGGATTAGAGGCCTGCCATGGTGGTGAGGGGCGGCGAAGACCGTGAAAGCAAGAGTTTTCCCGAGGCTGCCGGGTGCGATGACCCGGCGCGTCATTGAATTCTCTTCACTAACAACTTGGCTCCCGTTGGCGGGATTGGAGGCCTACTGTTACAGGGTTAAAATCGTCAGGGGAAGAGCTGACGAAACAATGCTGGTTTGGACACGGGGGGCAGTGTTGGAATCGGCAGCGCCGACAAAATCGGCAAAGTCGACAGAATCGGCTGACGGTGAGTCTGGACAGACTGGATAGTCCAAGGCTTGACAAAAAAGACTGTTGGTCCGGACATTATTGGGGCAGCGGCAGCCATGCCAACAGGGGGGGGATCGGCAGCGCATATTTGCGCAGCTGCAGGTTCGTCGGGGAGAAGCGGCAGCGCAGATTTTTCGACGAACATGGGCTGGACGATGGACTGTCCAGGCCAGGCAGGAAAATTCGTCCAGGGGACACGCTGACGAAACAGCGCTGGTTTAGACACGGTGGGGGCAGTGGTGGAATCGGCAGCGCCGGCGAAATCGGCAGAATCGGCAGCAGGTGCTGGCGATGAGTCTGGACGGGCTGGACAGTCCACGGCTCGACGAGAAAGACCGCAGGCTTAGACACTGGGGCAGTGGCAGCCCGCGGGACAGTGTCGGCAGATTCGGCAGCAGTGTCTGCTTCGGCAGCGTTGGCTTGTTGGCGCGGCGGGCTGATGCGAGTGCGGACTTGGGCAGCGGGCAGTGAAAAATTCTGGAAAAATTAATAAAGTTGGATTGGATTTTTTCCAGCCTCTGTGCAAAATTTCAGCTCAAAATACCAAGAAATGAATTTTTTAGAGGGGGGGTGACAGCTGGGACCTAGTAGTGTCTACCCCTGCCATAGCTGAAATAACACTTATTGCTCTTTAGGGGGGTGCCCCCTGACTGGCCCTGGGGCGCGCTGGCCTGGCGCCCATAGGCCTGCCGCGGGGGATATGAGGGCTGCTGCTACACTCGGACTAAAGTGGGGGGCCTCATGGCCCGAAGTTTCGCCGGCATCGACGACCCGTTTTCCGGCCGGCGACGACCCGTTTTCCGGCCGGCGACGACCCGTTTTCCGGCCGGCGACGACCTTTTGCCCAAAAATACCACGCGCGCGCGCGCGCCCCGCCCGCCCGCGCCCGCGCTTGGCGCTGGGGCGCTGGGGCCTGAGGGCCTGGGGCCCTTGGGGGCCCTTGGGCGCTTGGGCGCGCGCGCGTGACGTCCCGCAGCCCCCGCAGCCATGCTAGGCTGACGAAAACAGGGGCTGCCCCTGCTGGCTTGCTCTCCATCCCGCGCTGCCTTCGGGCCCTGGCCCCCTGCGTTCTGGCCTGCCCACTGCGGGGGAGAGGCTAGGCGCTGCAGGGGCCAGCCCGACGTCGCTGGCCGCGGCAGGCGACAGCCCCTGCTGGCTTGCTCTCTCGCCCGCGGGGGGGCTGCCTTCGGGCCCTGGCCCCCTGCGTGGGAGAGGCTAGGCGCTGCAGGGGCCAGCCCGACGTCGCTGGCCGCGGCAGGCGACAGCCCCTGCTGGCTTGCTCTCTCGCCCGCGGGGGGGCTGCCTTCGGGCCCTGGCCCCCTGCGTGGGAGAGGCTAGGCGCTGCAGGGGCCAGCCCGACGTCGCTGGCCGCGGCAGGCGACAGCCCCTGCTGGCTTGCTCTCTCGCCCGCGGGGGGGCTGCCTTCGGGCCCTGGCCCCCCGCGTTCTGGCCTGCGCCCTGCGTGGGAGAGGCTAGGCGCTGCAGGGGCCAGCCCGACGTCGCTGGCCGCGGCAGGCGAGCTGCCGGGGTTCCCGCATTCCTACAACAAAACGGCGTGCTTTCCACATGAAATCAATCCAGTAAAATCAGCCATATTTTTATGAGGCTGCCCACTGAATTTGGGGTCATTCCGGGCCGGTTCCTATTTTTTCGGATTTCCTCGATTTTTAATGGTAGGAAAATAAAAAAAAATACTTCCCGACCTCAAAAAAATCTGGAAAAATTAATAAAGTTGGATTGGATTTTTGTCAACCTCTGTGCAAAATTTCAGCTCAAAATACCAAGAAATGAATTTTTTAGAGGGGGGGTGACAGCTGGGACCTAGTAGTGTCTACCCCTGCCATAGCTGAAATAACACTTATTGCTCTTTAGGGGGGTGCCCCCTG
>NC_037292.2:19193264-19195260 GCF_000002775.5 Populus trichocarpa
AAAGGCTCAAACACGATAGATCAATTCGTGAGTATGTTAAAGCTTTCAGTTCCTTGATTCTCGACATTGAGAATATGTCTGAGGAGGACAGGTTGTTCAACTTCATGTCCGGATTGCAAACTTGGGCGCAAGCGGAACTAAGGCGACAGAACGTAAAGGATTTGTCCTCCGCTATTGCTGCTGCGGACAGCTTGATTGATTTTAAATCAACTACAAGAGAGGGCTATACATCAACCTCCTTCAAGTCTAAGGGAAGAAACAAGGAGGAAAGAACGAGGAAGAAGTTCGGTGGGGGTGCATCGAGGGCTACTGCCGCGGAGAAGGGCAAGGCCAAGTTTATGGGTGCACAAGGTAAGAGTACTAAACCGAACTTTACTTGCTTCATTTGTGATGGTCCTCACTTTGCGAGGGAATGTCCGAAGAGGGAGAAGTTGAATGCTATTCGGGCTGGGGATAGCGATGAAGGGGAAGGGGTAGTTACGCACGTCAATCCTATGCGTGTGATAAACTGCCTGGTAGCTAAATCAGAGGATGGGGCTGCCGAAACCCGCCCTGTCGATAAAGACTTGGCGAGGATTGATGCACTGCGGAAAGGGAAGTCAGGGGCTACGGACAATCTAATGTATGTGAAGATTGGGATAAATGGCAAAGACGTGAATGCTATGCTGGATTCAGGCGCAACCCACACGTTTGTGGCAGATCGGCTGGTGAAAGAACTTGGCCTGCGGCTGAGTGACAGCCACACATCAATGAAGGCAGTAAACTCGAAGGCACAGAGGATTGCTGGGATGTCTTATGATGTGCCGATAATGCTGGATCAGTGGAGAGGCAAGCAGGATGTGCTGGTCGTAAGTCTGGATGATTACGATATTATTCTTGGCCTTGATTTCTTACGAAAAGCCAAGGTTGTTTTGATGCCATATCTCAATGGAATGATGATTGCGAGTGAGGGATGCCCTTGTTTTGTCCCATGTTGTAATATCGCAGCTGTGAATGTTGTGAAAAGGGGAAAAAGCGTGGTCTCGGCAATTGCTATTGATAAAGCATTGCGGAAAGGAGGGGAAGTGTTTCTAGCGACAATAGTCGACGAAAAGGCAGACTGTTGTGGTGAGGTGCCGAAAGAAATTGCTAGCGTGCTGCAGCAATTCGAAGATGTGATGCCGCCTCAGCTACCGAAGAAACTCCCGCCCAGGAGGGCCATCGACCATCGAATTGAGCTGGTGCCAGGGGCAAAGCCACCATCTCAAGCCCCTTATCGAATGTCGCCAAGGGAATTGGCAGAATTGAGGAAACAATTGGAAGAGCTGATTGACTCAGGGTTTGTCCGGCCTTCCAAGGCTCCGTATGGTGCTCCGGTTTTGTTTCAAAAGAAGGCGGATGGAAGCCTTCGCATGTGTGTGGACTACCGAGCGCTAAACAAGGTAACAATCAAAAACAAATATCCTGTTCCTTTAATTCAGGATTTGATGGACAGATTGTGTGGAGCCTCAATCTTTACCAAATTGGACTTGCGATCGGGGTATTGGCAAGTGCGGGTTGCTGACGGTGATGAGCATAAAACTACTTGTGTGACAAGGTATGGCTCCTATGAGTTTCTAGTTATGCCATTTGGCCTAACAAATGCTCCAGCAACATTTTGTAATCTAATGAATGACGTGTTATATGATTTCTTAGACAATTTTGTGGTAGTCTACTTAGATGACATTGTAATCTATAGTAGAGGCATTGAAGATCATGTAACTCATCTCTCTAAAGTCCTAAGTAGGTTGAGAGAATATGAATTGTATGTAAAGAGAGAAAAGTGTGAGTTTGCAAAAGCTGAAATATGTTCTTAGGCCACTTGATTGGAGAAGGACAGGTGAAGATGGATCCACGGAAGATTCAAGCCATCGTTGAATGGTCAGCACCAAACATCAGTCCCGGAATTGAGGTCATTTTTGGGCTTGCCAAACTATACAGACGATTCATTGAGGGTTATAGCAAGAAGACAACTCCT